>NW_024058452.1:102283-229783 GCF_016432855.1 Salvelinus namaycush | reverse complement strand
TAACAGGTGGAAGAAACAACCGGGGAGCTCCATCGTCCACAAGAAATGCAGACAGCCGGTAATGCTGCTGGTAGAGTAGCTAGCTAACTTACCGAGCTGTACCGACTAGCTTGGCTAGCTAGCTGGTCGTTCTGTACCTCGTCTCGATGAAAATGACGAATCCGGTGAACCACAAGATGAAACAAGGATAGAGAGTGAAAAGGATCTGGCTACACTCATACTGTCCCTGACCGTAAAGAAAAAAGCAAATTGAACACTGAACTTCGGTGTCTCAACACTGTAGTGAACTCCGTCGTTATTCCCCAAGATCACCTCAGACAACTCTGCGCGTAACCGGGCAATATGCTTGGCGCCACACCGAACGTGGACGCGGACAGTTCTGTACGGGAACGCGGACAGTTCCAGAACGCGGACATGAGCAGTGCAACACAATCAACTAAACCCAGTCTTTACAGTGGGTTACATTAGTAATAGTCATTTTTTATTATTATATTAAACAAACATTCTAAGTTTTTTTATAACAATGTTTTGAGATCTGGGCCCATATCGCCAATGTCTCAGAGTAGAAAATTGGTCGTATAAGTGCTGAGAATAAAGACATTTTACACTTATGGGTATAAATTAAAGCTATGCATGAAGTCTCTAGTCCCACCTAGTCGGCAGATATTTAGGACACCTGGTGAGCTGTCCTAAGTAGTTAAGAGTTAACAGCAGGTGTCTTGATAATACTATAGAATAATGCAGTGAGTCAGTGGTTCCTGCGCCACATGTAATTGCTTTGTAGTAGTTAAAATAATGTTTTATATTTCTATATAATCAATCCATTAATAATATAGACCTACATGCAACAGTATGTTTGTGCTTTTGGCAATGATTTATGTATAATAATTATGTATAACAAGCGATACCATGAATGTCTGCATAGCACTTTGTCTTCATTTTGGCAGATTAACTCATGCTTATTTCTGAAGATTAACTCAGGTTTTCATCCAGCAGATAAGGATTTGGAGCTGTGGCAGGAGTTGGACCTGTGGCCGAAAGGTGGCAGGTTCAAATCCTGGGCCGGGCGCTGGAAAAAACGGGAGGAATTGATCTGACCACTGGAAAGCTGCTGGGTTCACATCCTCAAAACATCCACCTTTCGTTGATCAGAACTAAAGAGGTTCTTCACTGAACCAAAACATATATATAACTTTTAGTGGTTCCATATTAAGGAAGTGATAGAAGCCTTTTTGGTTCTATAAGGAACCTTCTTTTCTAAGAGTGTATAATAAACATGTTTTTCTTTTGATTATTTAATTACCTACATCATGTTATTTCAAGTTCTCCCTTTGGAGCGCAACCTCACGTTGTTAAAAAATTATCCTAAATTGGGCGTGGCTATAAATTGGGCAATTGAAGGCATCTAGGGAGTAATATGTGTTAGATGAAAATGAACGTTGTAGGCAACATTATTGGCAAGGGACTTGATGCTACTATGCCAAAGCTATTTAGAGTTGTTAAACGGGTGTGAAGAGTGTGTTGATATAACGGTAATATTGTCAAAATTCTGCTTGTAACAACAATCAGAATTGGTTTAAAAAATATGCATTCCATTATATTAGGCAATAATAGTAGACAATGTGGTTGTGTCATATGAAAATTCTATCAAATGTCAATAATTAAGAGTTTTACATTGCAACGAGTACAGTCAGAGTACCGCGGAACCCCTGCAGTACCTCCACAGACCCCGGATTGAGAACCCCTGCAGTACCTCCACAGACCCCGGATTGAGAACCCCTGCAGTACCTCCACAGACCCCGGATTGAGAACCCCTGCAGTACCTCCACAGACCCCGGATTGAGAACCCCTGCAGTACCTCCACAGACCCCGGATTGAGAACCCCTGCAGTACCTCCACAGACCCCGGATTGAGAACCCCTGCAGTACCTCCACAGACCCCGGATTGAGAACCCCTGCAGTACCTCCACAGACCCCGGATTGAGAACCCCTGATTTAGCAGATTCTCTTATCCAGAGTGATTTACAGTAAGTGCATTCATCTTAAAATAGCTATTTATTTTGGAAATAAACTTAATATATTATTCATAAAATTGTTATCTCACCTCTTAGCTTTGGTGTCATGTCCCCAAGAGAGACTCATTTTAGAGGCAGGGCCCCCCTCCTCTCTATCCCCAGAGAGACTCATTTAACAGCACAGACCCCTAAACAGAGATCCAACATGTTGGTTGTGGTTAACACAGTGACAACTAAACAGAGATCCAACATGTTGGTTGTGGTTAACACAGTGACAACTAAACAGAGATCCAACATGTTGGTTGTGGTTAACACAGTGACAACTAAACAGAGATCCAGCATGTAGGTTGTGGTTAACACAGTGACAACTAATTATTGAATGTCAATTGTTCTCTTTTATTAATTATCTCTTAGAAATAAAACATTTACTAACAGATACATCCAAACAGTCAGGTGATTTAATGCATCACATCAACATGTAGTTGTGGCTGATAGTTTTCACCTTTTCTCCATGTGGTGGAACTAATAATAATAATAATAATAATATAATATGAATAATCAAAATATTAGTACAATAGTAGTAATAATAATGTAACATTAATAATAGTAATGTCTCACTTTCTCTTTTAATAATTCCTCTCATTCTAGTGTGTTGCTTTGTTCAACAGGTCTGATATTATTCTGCTGTTACTGAATTCAGTTCATAATAACAATGTTAAGAAAAGTATGTTCAGTGGTTTCATACCAAACTACACAGGAAGCAGGAGATCATTGTAATTTAGAAAACAACAAATGTTCTGATATTCTGAAAGATGATTTACAACTATGATACATTTAACATTTTGACAAATTATAAAATAACCACTATATACGAATCGTATAATACAATATGTGAACAATATGTTTTGGAACTTGACTTAGTGTGTAGAGACATTAAATGTATGGTGTTATTTTAGTATAGTGAATGACAGTAAAACACTCAGATCTAACAGTCCATTTCACCTGGGACAGGTACGTGACAGTTCAATCATACAAAATGGCGCTAACTGGGCGTAGGCAAATCAATTTCAATAACATATTGTTCATATATCGTATTATACGATTCGTATATCATCATTCACTATACTAAAATAAAACCATAGATTTAATGTCTCTACACATTTTACAATAATCCCTGGGAAGATTCTTACCTTGTAGCCTGAATTCACAACCAGAACATGTCAAGTCATTGAGATATTTTCCGTTCTGCTGAGAGATCACCTTCCTGATGACAAGTGGCTCTGTATCTGTGTTCTAGGTACAGTTGATCTTTGGATGCAATAATATCTGGTCAAAGTCTAGTGACACGACACCATAGTATATCATAAACATAACAGCAGTTTAACCTTTGGCCAGTAAAGGCCATGGCATACTATGAAATGTAGAATCATTTATGATGGATCCAGTTTCAACATATCTCTAACTTTGAAGTATACAATGGGGTCCCCCATTATTGACCCTCAAACCAACTCTTAGTTTCCTGATTCAGATCTGTTTAAACCAACTCTTAGTTTCCTGATTCAGATCTGTTCAAACTAACTCTTAGTTTCCTGATTCAGATCTGTTCAAACCAACTCTTAGTTTCCTGATTCAGATCTGTTCAAACCAACTCTTAGTTTCCTGATTCAGATCTGTTCAAACCAACTCTTAGTTTCCTGATTCAGATCTGCTTAAAACCTGTCTGGGCTGCAGCCCGACACCGGTACACTTATGACAACATCCAGCTCAAGTGCAGGGCGCGAAATTCAAAAGATATTTTTTTTTAAATATTTAACTTTCACACATTAACAAGTCCAAGACACCAGATGAAAGGTGCACATCTTGTGAATCAAGCCAACATGTCCGATTTTTAAAATGTTTTACAGGGAAGACACAATATGTAAATCTATTAGCTAACCACGTTAGCAAAAGACACCAATATTCTTACTCCATCAGTTTATGACTCCATCAGTAGCTATCACAAATTCGGCCAAATAAAGATAAAAATAGCCACTAACCAAGAAACAACCTCATCAGATGACAGTCTGATAACATATTTATTGTATAGCATATGTTTTTTTCAAAAAATTTGCATATTTCAGGTATAAATCATAGTTTACATTTCAGCTACAATCAGAAATTGCACCGAAAGCAGCCATAATATTTACAGACACCAACATCAAATACCTAATTACTCATCATAAAACATTTCTGAAAAATACATAGTGTACAGCAATTGAAAGACAGGCATCTTGTGATTCTAGACAATATTTCCGATTTATTAAATGTTTTACAGCGCAAACAAAATGTAGCGTGATATTAGCGTAGCCACAATAGCCAGAAACACTTGGGCGCCCACGACCAGTCAACATGCACGACAGATATTAGAAATAGCATCATAAAATGTTTCTTACTTTTGGTGATCTTCCGTCAGAATGTTGGACAAGGTGTCCTTTGTCCAGAACAGTCGTTGTTTTGATCTGGAACGGCAAATATCCCTCTTCATTTAGCATGGGCACTTGCCAAGTGGCTCGAATCTCTCCAACGTCAACAAAGTTAGAGAACGGAACACGGCAAAACTCCCGAAAAAATTTCAATAATCTGATTAAACTATATTGAAAAAACATACGTTACGATGATATGGTCAAATGTATCAAATAAAATCTAAGACGGAGATGTTCGTCGTTCATAACGACAGCTAAACAGAAGGCATATCCATGTCCTCTTTCGCGCGCTCCAGAAACAGGATATGGACGGTCACGTCAAACAAAGACCTTTTATTCCACCTCAGACCAAGATAGACACGAAATTTCTTCTCTCACCGCATCTTGACAACCAGGGGAAGGCGTATGAAGTGTATGTAGACTCTTACGTATCACGCCCATGTATAGGCATGCAGTTGAACAGAGCATCGATTTCTGACATTCCACTTCCTGGTCAGGAAAAGTGCTGCAGAAGGAGTTCTGTTTCACTCAGAGAAATAATTCAAATGGTTTTAGAAACTAGAGAGTGTTTTCTATCCAATAGTAATAATAATATGCATATTGTACGAGCAAGAATTGAGTACGAGGCCGTTTGAAATGGGCACATTTTATCTGGCTACTCAATACGCCCCCTGCAGCCATAACAGGTTAAACCAACTCTTAGTTTCCTGATTCAGATCTGTTTAAACCAACTCTTAGTTTCCTGATTCAGATCTGTTCAAACCAACTCTTAGTTTCCTGATTCTGATCTGTCTAAAACAATTCTCTTAGTTTCCTGATTCAGATCTGTTCTCACCAACTCTTAGTTTCCTGATTCAGATCAGAGATAAACTGCTTACACAACAGGAGGGCGAGGTCCGAGCTGATCAGTACAATGATTCTGCAAAGGTGTTTCTTTTCGATTTCCAATGGAAAGGAAGAACATGGTGGTAAGTAGGATTGATGAGAACAAAATAAACATATTAATGCCTTTTGAGATCTAAAAAAAGCAACAACATTCAAATGGAGACAGACATTTAAATGGTTGGTGGCACAATATGCACTGTAGGCCTATCTCAGGCCCAGATACTAATTTGACCTTGTCCCTGACCTAAACAGTAAGGAACAATATTAGTCTTCAAACCAACTGGTTCGCTATCAGAGCATCTGCACTCCTTTTTTAAACAACGCGTTAGGGACTTTTCTGCCCCTTTTCTGGAATAGAAACCCTGTGCTGCAATATCTTCATTAAACTGTGACATGTTATGTTTCTATGCAGCATTGATGCATCTGAAGAAGACTCCTCCCTTGGGAGACTCGTTAATGACGATCACTAAAGACTCAATCTCAAAATGAAGGCCATACAAGCAAACGATGAGCCACACTTGTGCCTCTTCGCGACTCGAGATATTGCAGCTGGCGAAGAGTTGACTTATAGTTACGGTGATTCAGACTGGCCATGGAGAACACAGGTGAGGAACTTTTTTTTTTTTTAAAGATGCTAGATGAAATTACCACCCATCTTGGAAGAGCCGGGAGGATGAGCAATTCACTACCCTGTCATGCAATATGTTGTGATGCAGACAGTGTCTCTTTACTACTAAGATGTAATTGATGTCTAATTGTTGTCTTGGTTCACTTAATTCAGGTCATCAAAACTGAATTGTCGTCCAGCCCAAAACCTGGTAAGAACTTTACTAAAGTCATAGATCAATATGAGTTTTTTTTTCTTCTATTATCACATTTACTATTTCACTTTCACAAATACACATTTATAGTCTAACATCAATTGCACTCGAATGCAGTGCACTTGTTACATACATCAAAAGTTAATATACAAATATACAATACATTCAAATATATGAAATAAAAACATTATCAATAAGAACTCAGTAGTTAGGCTCTTGTGGGCTCATTTAGTAGCCCAACTCATGAGGGATTTGCTCTTCTCCTGAAAAGTTCAGTCCTGCATCTGACCAGAATAGGATGTTCAAAACTAAACGCTACACCAGGCATTTCCTGTGTGCTTTCTTATACAGTAGGTCCCCAGATGTATACAATGCATTAGATCACGTTTTTTGATTTGAGGGGATTTTTCAGTGTTTCAAAAATGTTGATTATGTTTCAGCATCCAGGGGTTTGTCAGTTTCTACAAACACAGTCTCTTAGTGCAGAGATGTCTGACTGTTCTGCCTGTTGGTCACAGACTGGGAGCATCCAGGGGTGTGTTAGTTTCTACAAACACAGTCTCTTACTGCAGAGATGTCTGACTGTTCTGCCTGTTGGTCACAGGCTGGGAGCATCCAGGGGTGTGTCAGTTTCTACAAAAACAGTCTCTTAGTGCAGAGATGTCTGACTATTTTGCCTGTTGGTCACAGGCTGGGAGCAGAACAGGGGCTGTGGCAGAGCAGAGCACTTAGGGGTGAAGTCCCTTGCTCAAAGGCAAAACAGCAGTAGGTAGTACACAGGGATATTGAAGCCGGTAACCCACCGGGCTTCAATATCACCGTATACTGCCGTTGTGCCCATCAGCAAGGCACTTTACAACACACACATCACAAGCTGATAGCAGGACAGGGGCTCCATAAAATTATTGTTCTATGTAATAATTGACTAGCACAATACAATAACTCCTAATGTTTGTCTTTTTGTGTCTGCTAAGGACGACAAGTTGATTTACGGGGGGAGGTCGGGTAATGTAATTATGTGCCCGAGCACAAAACAACATATATGTAATTTTTGTCCTGTCTAAATCTGCCATGTCAGTCATTTTTAATTCCAACCAGAATAACCTCATGTTTTTTTGGTCACCTGAAAGTACTAGTCCCGTGAGAATCGACATCAAGTTTTATTTGTCACATGCGCCGAATAAAACAGGTGCTGACTTACAAGCCCTTAACCAACAATGCAGTTCAAGAAATAGAGTTAAGAAAATATATACTAAATAAAATAAGTCAGCTTTTGCAGACACGTCTCGCCCCGCATCAGTATAGAAAGGGTCCCTAGCAAACTGCATCACCTTTGTGGGGAGACTAAAATCATCAAATCTTGTTGCAAAGTTACAATGTGTATATCATTGACCGCTAGCCAGAAATAGCTCTTTTTTTCTTTCTTCCTCGTTATGCAGACATAAGCACACCTGGCACCATCGAGGTGCAGCTGTTTACTTAATAATAATAATAACTAATTACAGAGAATCTTTGATAAAAACTATAAGTCTTCAATGTAATGACAGTAAAGACACGACACCAGCATGCCTCTCCATAGGAAAACAATGGGGGGAGCTCAGCGTTCCAGGGGCAAAAGGTATTTTAGGGGCTTGCGTTTGATGACAACGGAGTACGCTGCCCAGCCTTACATAATTAGAAAGAGGTGTCCAATGGTGTCCAATTTGAAAAAAAAAAAATCTAAATATACACATTGCGAGATATTTATCAAAATAGACAGACATACCTATATTTCCCCATAGGAAACAATGGGACGGCCTCAGAGTTCCATGAGTAATTTCTTGTTGTGGTTGACCTTTTAACTACCAACGTGGGCAGGTCTCATTGCCAACAATAGCAATGCAGGCATTGTGATGCAGAACAATGGGCTGGGAATAGAACGTTCAGAAAGCCAGTTGGTGCCACGGTGCTCAGTAGAACTAATAGGAGATGGCAGGGTGAAAAATGCCCTAAAATAAGGCCTGTTTTTTCAGGATTACTTCAAAACTAAAGCAAGCAACTGGGACATATGGTAATATTATGAAACTGGGCTCCACGACGGATGCAATGAACTCATTTTTACCAGAAAAAAAGCGTTGTTAAAAATGTCATTTGTCCAGCCTAATAAAGCCATCCCGAGTACAGATGACACCAGTAATGTCAGAGTTTTCAGTTAAGCTGAAAGATAGCTTTGCAACATGATTTGATGAGTTTAGTCTCCCCACAAAGGTGATGCAGTTTGTTAGGGATCCTTTCTATACCGATGCGACGGGGAGACTTCTCTGCGAATGCTAAGGTGCCAATGTCACATGACAAGGGTTCCCTCTACCTAGAGTTCGGAGACGTGCAAACATCTTATCTGAGGCAGGCACTTCAGTCTGTGGGCTGTGCAACGTTTTGGACTGAGCATATTATTGCAGAATAATTCCTAAACAGACACGTGTAAATCCAGCTTCTCTCACATGAAAACAAACACTGTTTCTTCCTGTCAAATGTGAATCTTCAGACCGGCGGGTTGCACTTTTCTGCTCTCTCCCAAAGTGCAATTTCTTCCATTCGAAGGGAAACACTTGTGTGTTTTTTATGTTCAAAATAAATTGTGTAAAACAGGAAAGAATGAAATTAAATAAATACAGAATGGAATGTGATGCTGGTCAGCTGACATATGCCATGCATAAAAGGTTTCCTATGTGTAAATAAAAATCAAAAACAAAGCTATGTATGAAGAATGTAATGCAGGTCAACTGTGTTATAAGTCGGCCAAAAAAGTGGTTCATACCGGTCTTAGGAAAAGCAATCGCATGTAAAAAATGTCTGGTCCCCAGTAAATAACCTTTTTCAAATCTGCCAACTGTAAGAATATAGTTGAATAGCCCTGATCTAGGTTAATACGCTAGGGGCTATAATAACTGGGGAGTTAGGCTGAATAGCCCTGATCTAGGTGAATACGCTAGGGGCTATAATAACTGGGGAGTTAGGCTGAATAGCCCTGATCTAGGTTAATACGCTAGGGGCTATAATAACTGGGGAGTTAGGCTGATAGACAATTTAAAGGGGGATCAACGATCGACTGTGGCCATCATTCAAGTTCTCTTACCGTGGGTTTGGGGCTGGAAGACACAGACACAGTCTCCGCATCTTCTTTCAAGTTGGAATCTGATCCATCCGTGTCCATGCTGTTCTGAAAGGGTTGGGAGTTGTCATTCTGCAACGCGTCAATGAGCTGAAATCAGTCAAACAAGGCAAACAAAATAAACCTACGCGGCACAGAAATACTTAAATACTATTAGCTCCTTTAAAGTTGAGGTACAATCCAACAAAAATTACCATAAAACACGACAAGTAACCAAGCACGGACACACTAATAGCCAAAAACATTCACACAAATATTAAATACAACAATATTCCTAAAGAATAATGTGTGTGTAGATTGTGTGTGTTCGAGTGTGAGAGTGGACATGTTTAACTATACTTGTGGGGACCAGAAGTCCACGCAAGAATAGCAAACTGACAAACATTCGACCAACTGGGGACATTTGCAGGTCCCGACAAGGAATAAGGCTGTTTCTAGGGGGTTTAGGGTTAGAATTAGCATTAGAATACAATGACTTACACAAACAATACAACTAAAGAATAATGTGGGTGTAGATTGTGTGTGTTAGTGTCACAGACTGTGTCTGCCATTTCACAGTCCCTAATGTGCCATGAGATGTTGTTTTATACATTTTTTGAAAGATAATTTTGCCTAATTTTTTTTTTTTTATTTTTTTTTAAACCCAGCAGAAATAAATCTGATATTTAGTAACAAAATGAGCCCTTGCTCAATATTATCCAATGGGAGAATCTCTTTTCTTATAGCCCTGCCCATTAAGTGCTGTCAATCAATATCAGTAACATACCAGTTACTGCCAATCAGAGCTGCTAACAGGGGTACAAGGGTCTGTCTGCCCGCCTATTGGCTCTTTCAACGCAGATAGACCACACTGCCTGAACATGCTTTGGCTAAACTCAGCTGTGACTTAAAGAACATTGGACTCAGCTGTGACTTAAAGAACATTGGACTCAGCTGTGACTTAAAGAACATTGGACTCAGCGGTGACTTAAAGAACATTGGACTCAGCGATGACTTAAAGAACATTGGACTCAGCGATGACTTAAAGAACATTGGACTCAGCTGTGACTTAAAGAACATTGGACTCAGCTGTGACTTAAAGAACATTGGACTCAGCTGTGACTTAAAGAACATTGGACTCAGCTGTGACTTAACTTGTTGGGGATGAGGGCGCTGTTGTGGCTATTTATGCTAATCGTGTAATTTTTTGAAACGGCTTCCCACAAAGTTCTTGATCGTACAATATGCATATTATTATTGGATAGAAAACAGTCTATAGTTTCTATAGGAGTTGAAATTTTGTCTCTAAGTGGAACAGAGCCCATTCTACAGCAATTTCCCTGACATGGAGTCAGATTCCAGAAATTTTGGCCACTGTTCTGGAGTCAGTTAAAAGGGCACTGTTATTGATATGACTATACGGACACTGCTTACGTCTTCCCCTGGATGTCTTTACGTGATGACGATTTGAATCGGGTCGATTGCGCGTTCACAGGCACTATAAATTAAAAAACCCTGAGGCTAATCACTCTTTTGGAGCTGCGTCATGCGCATAGAGGGCACCGACCCGCACCTGTTCCAAGCATTAGTGGAGGGAGTAATATTACTCGGGTCATGTTTCTACTCGTTATGGGAGTTAAAAACATCATAAGGTAGTTAATTTAAAGCGTTTTATAGCAATTTATATCCGTTTAGTGCGATTTTGGGACATTTATTTCTGAAACGCTGTGAATTGCTGGGCACGCTTCCAGTTCATCCCGAACGCAGTTGGCATTTCCACATGGCAAGAGGACAGCTTTCCACCAAAAGACGATTGGACCCAAGAAAGGATCCTTTGCCCAAGATACCGATGGAAGAACAGCTCAAAGTAGGACATTTTTATTATGATAAATCGTGTTTCTGTCGAAAAGTGTTAGTGGCTTCGGACGCCATGTTTTTTGACGTAGCTTCGCTTGGCGCAAGCTGTATGGAAAAGTAAGGATAATTTAAAAAATGTAATTCCGCGATTGTATTAAGAATTAAATTGTCTATCAATCCCTGTCCACCCTATATTTTTTAGTCACGTTTATGAGTATTTATGTATAAGAGTAGATCACTGTCTAAGTGGCGCACAGACTTTTTCTGACCAGCTGAGCTACATTTCACATTGTCTAACCATGATTTTGGTGGCTAAATATAAACATTTTCGATCAAACTCTATATGGATTGTGTAATATGATGTTACAGGAGTGTCATCTGAAGAATTCTGAGAAGGTTAGTGAAAAAATTAATATATTTTGGCGATGTTTACTTTTATCGCTCACTTTGGCTAGAATCAATGCTGGGCTGCTATGTGCTATGTGCTATGCTAATATAACGATTTATTGTGTTTTCGCTGTAAGACACTTAGAAAATCTGAAATATTGTCTGTATTCACAGGATCTGTGTCTTTCGATTCGTGTATGCTGTGTATTTTTACGAAATGTTTGATGATTAGTAAGTAGGTAAACACGTTGCTCTAAGTAGTTTTTCTATTCCATTTGTGACGGTGGGTGCAATTGTAACCTATGCCATCTACCTGAAATATGCACTTTTTTCTAACAAAACCTATCCCATACCATAAATATGTTATCAGACTGTCATCTGATGAGTTTTTTTATTGGTTAGGGGCTATAAATATCTTAGTTTAGCCGAATTGGTGATAGCTACTGGTGTTGGTGGACAAATAAAAGATGGTGGATTATGCTAATGTATTTTTAGGTAATAGATGTACATCTTTACATATTGTGTCTTCCCTGTAAAACATTTTAAAAATCGGACATGTTGACTGGATTCACAAGATCTGTGTCTTTCATTAGCTGTATTGGACTTTAATGTGTGAAAGTTAAATATTTAAAAAAAATATTTTTTTTGAATTTCGCGGCACTGGTTTTTCAGTGGGGGTGGGGGGGGAGTGCCGCTAGCGCCACTCTCATCCTAGAGAGGTTAAAGAACATCGGACTCAGCTGTGACTTAAAGAACATTGGACTCAGCTGTGACTTAAAGAACATTGGACTCAGCTGTGACTTAAAGAACATTGGACTCAGCTGTGACTTAAAGAACATTGGACTCAGCGATGACTTAAAGAACATTGGACTCAGCGATGACTTAAAGAACATTGGACTCAGCTGTGACTTAAAGAACATTGGACTCAGCGATGACTTAAAGAACATTGGACTCAGCGATGACTTAAAGAACATTGGACTCAGCGATGACTTAAAGAACATTGGACTCAGCGATGACTTAAAGAACATTGGACTCAGCTGTGACTTAAAGAACATTGGACTCAGCTGTGACTTAAAGAACATTGGACTCAGCGATGACTAACATTTATCTTTCAACATGGCTCGTTTCGTAGTCTGCTGAGCATCATGATCTACTTTTACATAATGATGTTAGGTAGCTGAGTAAGGGTAGGCCTAATGCTCTCAAGAGAGTATGAGAGTTTAGGGAGGAGATAATTGCATTTCTCTGCAATTGCCGCCACAACAAACCCAACACATACTGGTGTAAATGCTTGATGAGGAGTTTGTAGCTGAGGTTTGTTTATTGAGTGGCATCAATCACTTGGACTTAATTTGGGACTACAGAGGAGGGATAAAACAGTTATTGACATGATTGACTGCTTTTCTTTTTTCCTCTGATATGAGCCCCCCCAAAACCTTTTCCCTACAGTGGGTAACTATAGAAGGCTGGGCTGGACAATACAGTGGGTAACTATAGAAGGCTGGCTGGACAATACAGTGGGTAACTATAGAAGGCTGGGCTGGACAATGGAAAAGGTCAAGGAAGAAAAATGGCAAGCAAACGTTGGCTAAGCTGGGGAGGCAGGTAGCCTAGTGGTTAGAGTGTAGGGGCGGCAGGTAGCCTAGTGGTTAGAGTGTAGGGACGGCAGGTAGCCTAGTGGTTAGAGTGTAGGGACGGCAGGTAGCCTAGTGGTTAGAGTGTAGGGACGGCAGGTAGCCTAGTGGTTAGAGTGTAGGGGCGGCAGGTAGCCTAGTGGTTAGAGTGTAGGGACGGCAGGTAGCCTAGTGGTTAGAGTGTAGGGACGGCAGGTAGCCTAGTGGTTAGAGTGTTGGACTAGTAACCGAAAGGTTGCAAGATTGAATCCCCGAGCTGACAAGATAAAAATCTGTCGTTCTGCCCCCTGAACAAGGCAATTAACCCACTGTTCCTAGGCTGTCATTGAAAATAAGAATTTGTTCTTAACTGACTTGACGAGTTAAATAAAAGTTTAAAAAGTTGTTTTAAATACAAATAAGCTGGAGCACTAGCGCCAGTCCATAGCAAATGAATGGAATCAAACACTCGCAAAGCCCGTTTTGACTGGAGTGAAGCTTGGAGATCAATTTCACCTAAATGGCACCAAAAAAATGTATCCCTTTTTATTTTACCACTACAATCTGTTCTTAGGACGAAACTGAAAAATAACAACCCGTGTAGAAAGTAAACAGCTGCACCTCGATGGTGCCAGGTGTGCTTATGTCTGCATAACGAGGAAGGAAGAAAAAAATAGCTATTTCTGGCTAGCGGTCAATGATATACACATTGTAACTTTGCAACAAGATTTGATGATTTTAGTCTCCCCACAAAGGTGATGCAGTTTGCTAGGGACCCTTTCTATACTGATGCGGGGCGAGACGTGTCTGCAAAAGTCTCCTTACCTTTAAAGATATTGATAAAACGCTGGTAAAGTACTGGTTTATCAATGTTTGATCTGATGTGATGCTCTGCATCCTCCATGGGCCGGAGTCGCCTGGAAGATCTCTCCGTCAGGCCAACTCAAATCCTTAATCTGTGGAATAAAGCAGACATTATAAACTGGGTAGTTTGGGTCCTGGATGTTGATTGACTGAAACTGTGGTATATTTAAGAAATAAGGCACCTCGGGGGTTTGTGGTATATGGCCAATATACCAAGGTTAAGGGCTGTAACCAGGCAGGCACTCCGCGTTGCCTCTTACGTAAGAACAGTCCTCAACCTTTCCTTGTGCTTTACTGCTTAACTATACCAAGGCTGTCAGACAATCAACATTCATGGCTTAACCTACAATTTATAAGAGACATAATGTATGTTTGTTAGATGACTACAAAACAAGCACGTTAGAAGCAGTAAAAAATTCCATCTGTGACTTTCCCTCTTCCACTGTGCTATGAGATGCAAGGTGGGGTGCACAACACCTGGTTTCCAGCCAGCCAACTTTAGCTCGCTAAACTAACACCATCTAATGTTATCAAACTGCTACCGTCTCAAGTTCATCTATGGGGATCACGTGTCCCCTTTAGCTGTCTATGCATGTTACTTATAACCACACTGATAGAATTGACTGAAATAGCCATAAAATATCAGTCTCTTTATCAACAGTTATGTTAACTAATCAAGCTACCCGCCCAAATGTCAACCAAATTGGCTCACTAGTGCATTAGCTAGATAGTGAGCGAACATTAGCACTAGCAACAAACAAGCTAACTAGGCTAACATAGTTCATAAACCAATACAACGATTTATGGTGGTGGAATTGTACTACAGCATGAAAATAACTTTCCATATCATTTCAATTGTTGAAAATATGATATTGCTCACCTTTCTTTTAGGAACAGCGGGGACCTGCAGATGGGCCGCCCGGTGTTACCGGACGAGCTTCTCCAGATGAAAGTGATTTTCCCTCTCTGGCTCTGCGCGGTAAAGTGGAGTGGGGGAGGGGCAATCACAACGTGGGGACAGAGATAGTCATATAGGGGACGTGTCACCACAGTGGTGTGTGTGCATCTGTCAAGGCGCTGGAATCCTATACAATCGACATGACTGATGTTGATATTTCACTTGTGTACTAAATATTCTATAGACCTAAGAAATAGGCTAATACATTGCAAAATGAATGCATTTCCCTCGGCCTATAGGTCATAGGAAACTTCAAGACACCAAAATTTACATTTTAAGGATTCAGAAATTGTATTGATTGATCCAGAAACACATAGGAATAAGGTGAATAGGCCTTGGCTATTTTCTGACATAGGAAGGGCTGGCTTATCTGAGCTATTGCCCCTGGGCCCCGGAGAAATAAAAAAATATACAGTATGTAGTATATATTTATGTTTTACTGCAACCGCCAACCACAGGGGGATTCAGGAGCCCACTCTCAATGAGTGTAGAGGCCTGCTGCTGTGGACACTTTGTTATTTGTCAGATGGGGAGGAGAGGAGGTAGGGGGGCCACTTGTTTAATTAATTGATTAATAAAAATATATAAACTGCATAATAAATAAATGTGACTAGTAAAATGTGTGATTCAGGAGCTGGGACCAAGCCCGTAGGGGACCCAAGGGGCAAAACAAATACAAAATAAATACTTTTTACAATTATTAAATTATTTTTTATATTTATATTATTATTATTTTTTAATCCAACCACAGGAGCCCGCTCTCAATGTTTAAAATACAACAGAGCATAATTTAGCCAAAGAGGATCAATAGTTTCTACAAAAATAACTATCAAAAAGACATACAGTACATGTACTGTATCTGCCAAAATAAAAGAAACAACAACATAAAGTGTATTAAACGCATAGTTAAAATGAAATTAAGTCAAATTGTATTTGTCAACTGCATCAAACACAACAGGTGTAGGCATTACCTTGAAATGCTTACTTCCAAACCCTTACTTACGTAAGCCTAGGAGTTGACGTCCCGATGGATAGGGATCAACCCGTAACGCTCGTAGTCGACATTGTCACACTGAACCCTTTCACGATGACTCAGCTCACGTTTTCTGAAGATGTCTAATACGTAGGAGCTCCCTCTGTCTTCCAGAGCGGCTTCGGGCAAGCTCCTTCTCGCAACGGAAAAGCTGCTCCCTGGACCCGCTCGTAGTAGCTCTCGTCATCTCCCTGCACGGTCCTATCGGATAGCCCAAGGTGTCTGTACTATCAAGCGTTTGATGTCTGGTTAACGATACCAACGTGCTTTCTCGTATACTTACAAAGTGCGCAGCTTATGAGCCGAGCCTCCAGCATGGTCTGGATGCTGTTCAGAGCCTTATGTTGTCTGTGTAGCAACAGGCTGAGACAGGCTAACAACCCTGAGCAACCTAAACCGAGGTGGTGGTTATTACCACTACTACCAGGACGACAGCGACGATGAGGACAGCGACGACAGTGATACCATATACCCCACTACCCTATCACACGGAAAGACCAGCAGATTCACTGACATAGGGAGGCGAGTAGCACCTTCCTTTGTAAGTTCTAAATAGACAGTACACAGATAGATCCCTGTGCTGAATGAAATAGCTTCTGATTTCCTCTGGCGGTGATAACGGACCCTGGCCGCGTAGAACTAAGGCAGGGAATGCAACACAGAACCAGTGTCTACTGAGTAATCCACATAGATGTGCACCCGATCATAGGCAGTTCATTCTCAATTACTGTCACATCAATTGTCTTTCAAAATGTGGTGTCGCTGTCATCTTTCAAATAAACACAACCAAGATATATGTATATGCAAGACATATTTTATTTCAAGGCATTAGATATATAAGGTTGGCTGATACAAAAGGGTATACACATTACCCAGGTGTAATATGGTCAATTAAAGTAAGGTATAAAATCGTAAACATGTGACATTGAGAACATCACCATATGAATTGTTATCAGTCAGGGCCCATTGTCAAACAAGACCTAAAATAACCTTTAGGCATCATGTCACCACACGGTCCCACATGTAGACTCTTGTAGGCTGAGGTAACACTATACAAACATCATTGCTCTACTTTAAAGGAAGCTGTAACACTCTGTGGTTGTGGACATGTGAGTGAGACCAATACCATCATCGCCACTGTTGTGGTAGGAGCTAAACTCCTCAACAATATCGATGTAATTACCTCCTGAATTACCATCTGAGGGGCATGTGAACATGTTATTGGCATTCCTGCCATTGAAACAGTAATTACTATCATCTTTGGGCATTTGCTGGGCCAGGTGAGGTGTTACTGTTTCCATCCCAATCCTGGAGGCCAACAAAGCTATGACATGGACCAAAGTAGCACCTTCACTGGGTTTACAATCTAACACAAGGTTAAGCCGCCTGTCTTGTGGTGACACGTACTGAGCTGTAAACCACCTACAAAGATAGAATACCATTCTTCTAAACTCTATGGTCGAGGTGGGGTTTCTCAGTGTGTTGTCAACAACTGTGACGACCTTAGACTGCCCTCTCCTGGGCAACGAAGTGCACCACATAGTCAAAATGATCTGTTTCTTCAAGACAAAACAGCACCAATGAAACCTGTAGGACCCAAGTGACACATTGAACAATCTCGGTAAGGAGTCATCAGGTCCGATCAGCTTCTCCGTTCTGGGAAGGGGACGGGTTCCCACCACGTGATCCCAGAACCCAGGTACATGAGGGATACAGACATATCTGTAGGCCACCTCTTCTGGCATTGCTTTGCTTACCCAGTACCTGAAGGACATGGTGTCATTCACTGTGATGAGATGGTTGAACGCTGCGCGGGAAGAGAACACTGTCAGTCTAGCTACATGATCAGGGCTCGTCATTGTAGTATAACATAGACATAGACAGATATATCTATACATGGAAATATACATACCTCTTCGCAGGGTGTCAACTCCAGAGGATTGGTCCTCATTCATAATCAGCTGCACATGGTAATATACATACCTCTTCGCAGGGTGTCAACTCCAGAGGATTGGTCCTCATTCATAATCAGCTGCACATGGTAATATACATACCTCTTGGCAGGGTGTCAACTCCAGAGGATTGGTCCTCATTCATAATCAGCTGCACATGGTAATATACATACCTCTTGGCAGGGTGTCAACTCCAGAGGATTGCTCCTCATTCATAATCAGCTGCACATGGTAATATACATACCTCTTGGCAGGGTGTCAACTCCAGAGGATTGCTCCTCATTCATAATCAGCTGCACATGGTAATATACATACCTCTTGGCAGGATGTCAACTCCAGAGGATTGCTCCTCATTCATAATCAGCTGCACATGGTGATATACATACCTCTTGGCAGGGTGTCAACTCCAGAGGATTGGTCCTCATTCATAATCAGCTGCACATGGTAATATACATACCTCTTGGCAGGGTGTCAACTCCAGAGGATTGCTCCTCATTCATAATCAGCTGCACATGGACGTTGACCTCCTTGTCAGACTTGAACTTATCATCTATGTTGAGTTCCAGATCCCAGTCTCCTACATTCTCCAGAGCAGGGAAATTGGCAAGGGTGTGGTGCTTAGAGTGGTATCTCTCTCTCTATTTATCTCTCTCTCTCTGTCTCTCTCTCTCTATCTCTCTCTCTCTCTCTCTCCTCTATCCCCCCCCCCTCTCTCTCTCTCTCTCTCACTCTCTCTCTGTCTCTCTCTCTCTCTCCTCTATCTCCCCCCCACTCTCTCTCTCTCTCTCTCTCTCTCTCTCTCTCTCTCTCTCTCTCTCTCTCTCTGTCTCTCTCTCAATTCAATTCAATTCAATTCAAGGGGCTTTATTGGCATGGGAAACATGTGTTAACATTGCCAAAGCAAGTGAGGTAGGTAATATACAAAAGTCAAATAAACAATAAAAATGAACAGTAAACATTACACATACAGAAGTTTCAAAACAATAAAGACATTACAAATGTCATATTATATATATGCAGTGTTGTAACAATGTACAAATGGTTAAAGCACACAAGTTAAAATAAATAAACATAAATATGGGTTGTATTTACAGTGGTGTTTGTTCTTCACTGGTTGCCCTTTTCTTGTGGCAACAGGTCACAAATCTTGCTGCTGTCATGGCACACTGTGGAATTTCACCCAGTAGATATGGGAGTTTATCAAAATTGGATTTGTTTTCGAATTCTTTGTGGATCTGTGTAATCTGAGGGAAATATGTCTCTCTAATATGGTCATACATTGGGCAGGAGGTTAGGAAGTGCAGCTCAGTTTCCACCTCATTTTGTGGGCAGTGTGCACATAGCCTGTCTTCTCTTGAGAGCCATGTCTGCCTACGGCGGCCTTTCTCAATAGCAAGGCTATGCTCACTGAGTCTGTACATAGTCAAAGCTTTCCTTAAGTTTGGGTCAGTCACAGTGGTCAGGTATTCTGCCACTGTGTACTCTCTGTTTAGGGCCAAATAGCATTCTAGTTTGCTCTGTTTTTTTGTTAATTCTTTCCAATGTGTCAAGTAATTATCTTTTTGTTTTCTCATGATTTGGTTGGGTCTAATTGTGCTGTTGTCCTGGGGCTCTGTGGGGTGTGTTTGTGTTTGTGAACAGAGCCCTAGGACCAGCTTGCTTAGGGGACTCTTCTCCAGGTTCATCTCTCTGTAGGTGATGGCTTTGTTATGGAAGGTTTGGGAATCGCTTCCTTTTAGGTGGTTGTAGAATTTAACGGCTCTTTTCTGGATTTTGATAATTAGTGGGTATCGGCCTAATTCTGCTCTGCATGCATTATTTGGTGTTCTACGTTGTACACGGAGGATATTTTTGCAGAATTCTGCATGCAGAGTCTCAATTTGGTGTTTGTCCCATTTTGTGAAATCTTGGTTGGTGAGCGGACCCCAGACCTCACAACCATAAAGGGCAATGGGCTCTATGACTGATTCAAGTATTTTTAGCCAGATCCTAATTGGTATGTTGAAATTTATGTTCCTTTTGATGGCATAGAAGGCCCTTCTTGCCTTGTCTCTCAGATCGTTCACAGCTTTGTGGAAGTTACCTGTGGTGCTGATGTTTAGGCCGAGGTATGTATAGTTTTTTGTGTGCTCTAGGGCAACGGTGTCTAGATGGAATTTGTGGTCCTGGTGACTGGACCTTTTTTGGAACACCATTATTTTGGTCTTACTGAGATTTACTGTCAGGGCCCAGGTCTGACAGAATCTGTGCAGAAGATCTAGGTGCTGCTGTAGGCCCTCCTTGGTTGGTGACAGAAGCACCAGATCATCAGCAAACAGTAGACATTTGACTTCGGATTCTAGTAGGGTGAGACCGGGTGCTGCAGACTGTTCTAGTGCCCGCGCCAATTCGTTGATATATATGTTGAAGAGGGTGGGGCTTAAGCTGCATCCCTGTCTCACCCCACGACCCTGTGTGAAGAAATGTGTGTGTTGTTTGCCAATTTTAACCGCACACTTGTTGTTTGTGTACATGGATTTTATAATGTCGTATGTTTTACCCCCAACACCACTTTCCATCAATTTGTATAGCAGACCCTCATGCCAAATTGAGTCGAAGGCTTTTTTGAAATCAACAAAGCATGAGAAGACTTTGCCTTTGTTTTGGTTTGTTTGGTTGTCAATTAGGGTGTGTAGGGTGAATACATGGTCTGTTGTACGGTAATTTGGTAAAAAGCCAATTTGACATTTGCTCAGTACATTGTTTTCATTGAGGAAATGTACGAGTCTGCTGTTAATGATAATGCAGAGTATTTTCCCAAGGTTACTGTTGACGCATATTCCACGGTAGTTATTGGGGTCAAATTTGTCTCCACTTTTGTGGATTGGGGTGATCAGTCCTTGGTTCCAAATATTGGGGAAGATGCCAGAGCTAAGGACGATGTTAAAGAGTTTTAGTATAGCCAATTGGAATTTGTTGTCTGTATATTTGATCATTTCATTAAGGATACCATCAACACCACAGGCCTTTTTGGGTTTGAGGGTTTTTATTTTGTCCTGTAACTCATTCAAGGTAATTGGAGAATCCAATGGGTTCTGGTAGTCTTTAATAGTTGATTCTAGGATTTGTATTTGATCATGTATATGTTTTTGTTCTTTATTCTTTGTTATAGAGCCAAAATCTCTCTCTCTCTCTCTCTCTCTCTCTCTCTCTCTCTCTCCTCTATCTCCCCCCCCTCTCTCTCTCTCTCTCTCTCTCTCTCTCTCTCTCTCTCCTCTATCTCCCCCCCCTCTCTCACTCTCTCTCTCTCTCCTCTATCTCCCCCCTCTCTCTCTCTCTCTCTCTCTCTCTCTCTCTCTCTCTCTCTCCTTGTGGACGATATATTGTGTAGGCGACAACCACTTTGTTCACTGTAACACAGTCTGCACAATACACAGCCCCAAGCACATTGCACGGGCCTGTTCAGCTGAATCAAGTAGTTGTTACAGATGAACGCTCTGTTGAACTTCTTTTTACACGTGGCGCAAATAATCAACTGTTTCATCACAGGGATTATCATCGCAATGGACGACACGGTAGCCCCGCCGCTGTACAGGTTATATCGGCTGGGACCAGGCATGGATTCTACATGGCCTACTGAAATGCGGCTCGGATGCTTGGGACACTTCACTCTCTTGAAAGGCGTTTGCATATTCCACATCGGTTAGCATATCATCCGGAGCTCTCTCGGTACCCCTGCGGAAACAAGTCACCCCTCTACCCAAAGGCAATACATTACTATTCAGTAATAACACAAGGCGGAAACAAGTCACCCCTCTACCCAAAGGCAATACATTACTATTCAGTAATAACACAAGGCGGAAACAAGTCACCCCTCTACCCAAAGGCAATACATTACTATTCAGTAATAACACAAGGCGGAAACAAGTCACCCCTCTACCCAAAGGCAATACATTACTATTCAGTAATAACACAAGGCGGAAACAAGTCACCCCTCTACCCAAAGGCAATAGATTACTATTCAGTAATAACACAAGGCGGAAACAAGTCACCCCTCTACCCAAAGGCAATACATTACTATTCAGTAATAACACAAGGCGGAAACAAGTCACCCCTCTACCCAAAGGCAATACATTACTATTCAGTAATAACACAAGGCGGAAACAAGTCACCCCTCTACCCAAAGGCAATACATTATTATTCAGTAATAACACAAGGCAGAAACAAGTCACCCCTCTACCCAAAGGCAATAGATTACTATTCAGTAATAACACAAGGCGGAAACAAGTCACCCCTCTACCCAAAGGCAATACATTACTATTCAGTAATAACACAAGGCAGAAACAAGTCACCCCTCTACCCAAAGGCAATACATTACTATTCAGTAATAACACAAGGCGGAAACAAGTCACCCCTCTACCCAAAGGCAATACATTACTATTCAGTAATAACACAATGTGTGTGATAGTTACACTTACGTGACACATGTCATGCTATCCAGGGCAGCAGTTATCTCCTCTGATGTATCACACCCAGACATTGCTGTGATGCTATCCACGGCAGTCTGAAGCTCCTTTGAGGTAGAACATCCGGCCCTGTTTACGTGCTCTGTCGCAGAGACAACTTCATCAGCCCTATCTTGATACTCAGGCGCAGCTAATACAATTGCATGGTCAACTCTACATTCAGGCACATTGTGAGACATTTCACATGTTTCACCAATAGGTTGTTGGAACGATGGTTCAGTTGTAGACTGGGGCTTGGGTACAGCAGACACTACCTCCTTGGTCTGAGTCTCATCAGAGTCTGGCTCCATGGTCTGAGTCTCATCAGAGTCTGGCTCCTTGGTCTGAGTCTCATCATTCTGGCTCCTTGGTCTGAGTCTCATCAGTCTGGCTCCTTGGTCTGAGTCTCAGCAGAGTCTGGCTCCTTGGTCTGAGTCTCATCAGTCTGGCTCCTTGGTCTGAGTCTCATCAGAGTCTGGCTCCTTGGTCTGAGTCTCATCAGAGTCTGGCTCCTTGGTCTGAGTCTCACCAGTCTGGCTCCTTGGTCTGAGTCTCATCAGTCTGGCTCCTTGGTCTGAGTCTCATCAGAGTCTGGCTCCTTGGTCTGAGTCTCATCAGAGTCTGGCTCCTTGGTCTGAGTCTCATCAGTCTGGCTCCTTGGTCTGAGTCTCATCAGTCTGGCTCCTTGGTCTGAGTCTCATCAGAGTCTGGCTCCTTGGTCTGAGTCTCATCAGTCTGGCTCCTTGGTCTGAGTCTCATCAGAGTCTGGCTCCTTGGTCTGAGTCTCATCAGAGTCTGGCTCCTTGGTCTGAGTCTCATCAGAGTCTGGCTCCTTGGTCTGAGTCTCATCAGTCTGGCTCCTTGGTCTGAGACACATCAGTCTGGCTCCTTGGTCTGAGTCTCATCAGAGTCTGGCTCCTTGGTCTGAGTCTCATCAGAGTCTGGCTCCTTGGTCTGAGTCTCATCAGAGTCTGGCTCCTTGGTCTGAGTCTCATCAGTCTGGCTCCTTGGTCTGAGTCTCATCAGTCTGGCTCCTTGGTCTGAGTCTCATCAGAGTCTGGCTCCTTGGTCTGAGTCTCATCAGAGTCTGGCTCCTTGGTCTGAGTCTCATCAGAGTCTGGCTCCTTGGTCTGAGTCTCATCAGAGTCTGGCTCCTCGGTCTGAGTCTCATCAGTCTGGCTCCTTGGTCTGAGTCTCATCAGTCTGGCTCCTTGGTCTGAGTCTCATCAGTCTGGCTCCTTGGTCTGAGTCTCATCAGTCTGGCTCCTCGGTCTGAGTCTCATCAGTCTGGCTCCTTGGTCTGAGTCTCATCAGAGTCTGGCTCCTTGGTCTGAGTCTCATCAGAGTCTGGGGTCTGAGTCTCTGCAGACACAGTCTCAGCAGACACTACATCATTGGCCTGAGTCTCATCAGAGTCTGGGGTCTGAGTCTCTGCAGACACAGTCTCAGCAGACACTACATCATTGGCCTGAGTCTCATCAGAGTCTGGCTCCTTGGTCTGAGTCTCATCAGAGTCTGGCTCCTTGGTCTGCGTCTCATCAGAGTCTGGCTCCTTGGTCTGAGTCTCACCAGAGTCTGGCTCCTTGGTCTGAGTCTCATCAGTCTGGCTCCTTGGTCTGAGTCTCATCAGAGTCTGGCTCCTTGGTCTGAGTCTCATCAGAGTCTGGCTCCTTGGTCTGAGTCTCATCAGAGTCTGGCTCCTTGGTCTGAGTCTCATCAGTCTGGCTCCTTGGTCTGAGTCTCATCAGAGTCTGGCTCCTTGGTCTGAGTCTCATCAGTCTGGCTCCTTGGTCTGAGTCTCATCAGAGTCTGGCTCCTTGGTCTGAGTCTCATCAGAGTCTGGCTCCTTGGTCTGAGTCTCATCAGAGTCTGGCTCCTTGGTCTGAGTCTCATCAGAGTCTGGCTCCTTGGTCTGAGACACATCAGTCTGGCTCCTTGGTCTGAGTCTCATCAGAGTCTGGCTCCTTGGTCTGAGTCTCATCAGAGTCTGGCTCCTTGGTCTGAGTCTCATCAGAGTCTGGCTCCTTGGTCTGAGTCTCATCAGTCTGGCTCCTTGGTCTGAGTCTCATCAGTCTGGCTCCTTGGTCTGAGTCTCATCAGAGTCTGGCTCCTTGGTCTGAGTCTCATCAGAGTCTGGCTCCTTGGTCTGAGTCTCATCAGAGTCTGGCTCCTTGGTCTGAGTCTCATCAGAGTCTGGCTCCTCGGTCTGAGTCTCATCAGTCTGGCTCCTTGGTCTGAGTCTCATCAGTCTGGCTCCTTAGTCTGAGTCTCATCAGTCTGGCTCCTTGGTCTGAGTCTCATCAGTCTGGCTCCTCGGTCTGAGTCTCATCAGTCTGGCTCCTTGGTCTGAGTCTCATCAGAGTCTGGCTCCTTGGTCTGAGTCTCATCAGAGTCTGGGGTCTGAGTCTCTGCAGACACAGTCTCAGCAGACACTACATCATTGGCCTGAGTCTCATCAGAGTCTGGCTCCTGGGTCTGCGTCTCAGCAGAGGTCGCCCCGGCTGGGGCCGACACAGGCTCTGTGTCATCTGTGGTGGGGGAATTAGGCACAGTGCATACCGTCCCAGAACAGGCAGCATCCTCTGTATACTGGTACTCTGGCTCAGCAGATACACATGGTTCAGTATCAGGGTCTTGTTGGACTCCAGCCACTCTGGTACTTTTTTGTTTGATAGGTACACTATGTTTGACTGGAGAGGATACCCTTTCCGTGACATGTTTGGGTACAGAATTGTGACAGTCCTCCTTGTCATCATCGCTAGTGTGAACAGAGTCACTGGAGGAACTTGTGTTGCTTTCATCTCTGCTATCATCTGTACCAGGTTCTGTAGGTACTTTAGCCCTGATTCCACTGCTGGAGTCATCGCTTTCATCTCCGCTTTCATCTCCGCTATCATCTGCACCAGGTTCTGTAGGTACTTTAGCCCTGATTCCACTGCTGGAGTCATCGCTTTCATCTCCGCTATCATCTCCGCTATCATCTGCACCAGGTTCTCTAGGTAGGTTAGCCTCCTCATTGGTAGCCGTGACATGGTGTAGAACCGCTGATGTGCTATTGTCTACTTCTTCACTGTTGTTTGGTCTCCTGTTGAACATCCAGGCCCTCTTTCTGCAACCACTTTTAACGCTCGACTGAGAACCAGGCTGATTGTAGGACATGTCGACCGATCTCTTCTTAATATTGTCCACAGTCACAGGTTTCTGATGTGGGCCAGTGGACGGTCTATGTGATCTAGGCATGCTGCGGCTTTGTGAAGCAAACCTGTTTTCATATCTGCCAATCTTTGCTGATGTGACGCTGCTACCAAGACCACCATTGCGGCCGCTGCTACAGGAGACTTCGGGACACAACCTTTGAGCATTAAGGCCTGTATTGGGTTCTTTGCTTCGCCTACGGTTGACAGAACTATGGGTCATGTCTCTGCTGCCGCTGGTGGTGTGAGCTCGGCTGTGGTCCCTGGGAGACTGGGCCCCGACGCTGTCCCTTGGGGGGTGGGACCGACGGCTGCCCCTGGTGGGCTGGGGCCGGCTGCTGACATTGTCATGATGTCCGTGTCTCTCACCAGTCTTGCGTTGTGTTTTGGCAGGTTGTCCTTCACAGGGATCCATTCCAGAGGTATACGGCGTTTCACCTTTGCTGTGGTAGGAGCATGACAAACGTTTTGTGGCCGTTTGTTGTACCGAGTTGGCGGTCCATCGTAACCCTTGGTCTTCGGTGACAGTCCTATGTCATGACTACCTTGTTGTAACCTGTTTTTGTCAGACCTACGTCTTAAGTCAAAGGGTTGGGGGTGTCTAGGGGACACAGGTACATTGTGTGGAACCAGAAGGTCGTGTTGATATGTGTTGTGGTCCTCTGTGTCATACAGCCTGTCATTAGAGGCTCTTTCATGCCACCTTCTCTGCTGTATGTTGCGCAAGGGAGAGGGTGTAGATTCCCTCAACTGTGTATATTCCTCAACTCTTAGGCCCATATTGGGATGCTGGTAGTACCATTCGCCTCTGTTATTGTATGTTGAATAAACGTCATGTGACATTCTATCTTTTCTTTCTAATTCTTGTTGTTTTGTAAAGTACTTCACACCATGTTCATGGTTCAGCTGCAAATATACACTGAATTTTCCACTGTCTGTGTAACTAATCTTATATATGTAGCTGAGGCTCCTCCTAAAAGCTTCAAGGCCGTTTGAAGTAATCACCACAATGTGTCATCAGGTAGACTATATGTATCTTTCCTGTTTCACTGCTTAGGTGTCAACCTGAGGTGACCTAGTTTCAATGTCTCACTGTGGGTTGTGTATCCAACCACTGCTGTTTCTACGGGCTTCCGATATGTCCAACCACTGCTGTTTCTACGGGCTTCCGATACGTCCAACCACTGCTGTTTCTACGGGCTTCCGATACGTCCAACCACTGCTGAATTGTCCATTCCGATGTTATGCACATAACCTCTGAATCGTCCAATAACTCCTGAGTCGCCCACCGCTGTTCATCTGACATTGCTCATACAATCCAATCAGAGCTGACACCTCCGACCGCAGCTGGGTCTTCCACCCCCTGTTCATCTAACATTGCTCATACAATCCAATCAGAGCTGACACCTCCGACCGCAGCTGGGTCTTCCACCCCCTGTTCATCTAACATTGCTCATACAATCCAATCAGAGCTGACACCTCCGGCAGCAGCTGGGTCTTCCACCCCCTGTTCATCTAACATTGCTCATACAATCCAATCAGAGCTGACACCTCCGGCAGCAGCTGGGTCTTCCACCCCCTGTTCATCTAACATTGCTCATACAATCCAATCAGAGCTGACACCTCCGGCCGCAGCTGGGTCTCCCAACCGCTGTTATGCAGATGAAACTCACACTTTCCAAGTACAGATGACTCACCCAACTAATGTTATCTCCATGGGGCTCCAACACCCAGAGCAAGGTAGATCGTCCAACCACTGTTATGTATATGGGGCTCCAACACCAAGGTAGATCGTCCAACCACTGTTATGTATATGGGGCTCCAACACCAAGGTAGATCGTCCAACCACTGTTATGTATATGGGGCTCCAACACCAAGGTAGATCGTCCAACCACTGTTATGTATATGGGGCTCCAACACCAAGGTAGATCGTCCAACCACTGTTATGTATATGGGGCTCCAACACCAAGGTAGATCGTCCAACCACTGTTATGTATATGGGGCTCCAACACCAAGGTAGATCGTCCAACCACTGTTATGTATAATGGGGCTCCAACACCCAGGTAGATCGTCCAACCACTGTTATGTATATGGGGCTCCAACACCCAGGTAGATCGTCCAACCACTGTTATGTATAATGGGGCTCGGAACATCCAACGCCGGGGGGGTTTCAGCTGTTATGTCAATGAAGCTCAGACTGTCCAAGTGTGAATGATTCACCCAGCTACTGCTATCTCCATGGTGAGCAAACATCCACACCAGATAGGTCATTCTATTAGCTATGTCAACTACAGAAGTACAAGCTTTTCTGTTTGGGAGTCTAAGGTGGGAGCTGTTAGTAGCTGATTGACTTTGGACCTGTTGCCGTGCCACCCAAACACGATCTGGTGTAAACAAGGTAACCTTATCTATAAGGCATGTTTGTTCATCCAGCACATTTTCGCTGTGAACAGATACAATAAAGGCGACCTGCATGGGAACATTAGAAAGTGTCTACCGGTTACACATTTAAATGATGGTAAGTGATAATGATGACTCTACAAATAAATGGTCACAGGTCTATTAAAACAGTATCAAGATATCAGGTAAGTGCAGCAATTACGCCATAATCCTACTACTGCCACTGAGTCACTGAAACAACCAGGAATAACACCATAATCCTACTACTGCCACTGAGTAACTGAAACAACCAGGAATAACACCATAATCCTACTACTGCCACTGAGTAACTGAAACAACCAGGAATAACACCATAATCCTACTACTGCCACTGAGTAACTGAAACAACCAGGAATAACACCATAATCCTACTACTGCCACTGAGTAACTGAAACAACCAGGAATAACATCATTTATTTGTTGGCAGGTAAAAGATTTGGATGTTGTTACTGGTACAAAGTGTAATTACAAAAAGGCTGTACTTCACTATAATGAAAGTTGTACTCTACTTAGCCCGTTTGTGTGTGTGTGTGTGTGTGTGTGTGTGTGTGTGTGTGTGTGTGTGTGTGTGTGTGTGTGTGTGTGTGTGTGTGTGTGTGTGTGTGTGTGTGTGTGTGTGTGTGTGTGTGTGTGTGTGTGTGTGTGTGTGTGTGTGTGTGTGTGTGTGTGTAGAGACATGCACAGTATATATTGTTGTCACTCGGGTTTATTGACCAGTTTATCACAAAACAAAGCAGTGGTACATATCACCAAGCTATAGCTCAATAGAGACATTTTGCAATGGCACATTTATAGACCTAATACTGTTCAGTGTAGTAAAAACAGTTTATCATTGACTACATATCCTAGGGACATTTATAGACCTAATACTGTTCAGTGTAGTAAACACAGTTCATCATTGACTACATATCCTAGGGACATTTATAGACCTAATACTGTTCAGTGTAGTAAACACAGTTCATCATTGACTACATATCCTAGGGACATTTATAGACCTAATACTGTTCAGTGTAGTAAACACAGTTTATCATTGACTACATATCCTAGGGACATTTATAGACCTAATACTGTTCAGTGTAGTAAAAACAGTTTATCATTGACTACATATCCTAGGGACATTTATAGACCTAATACTGTTCAGTGTAGTAAACACAGTTCATCATTGACTACATATCCTAGGGACATTTATAGACCTAATACTGTTCAGTGTAGTAAACACAGTTTATCATTGACTACATATCCTAGGGACATTTATAGACCTAATACTGTTCAGTGTAGTAAACACAGTTTATCATTGACTACATATCCTGGGGACTGAGGCCGGCTATGTACGTTTTCAACTGGTCTGCCAGGCTGTTTTGGTTCATTTCCCTCAGTGTTTTGTAAATGGTATCCAGGTAACCGGTCATGTTGAACATGTTCCTTCAGCACTTTTTGCAGGTCAGTTGGTGTTTCTGATAAGCTCCGCCGTGCTGCTTGGTAGTTTCAATATCCATATGAATCTTTTCAACTGTCCTCTGTCAAGGTCGCAAAGTATATTCAACACCTTCTCTGTCACCTTGATGTTTATTGATAACCTTGCCGCGTGTAGCGAAGGCCACAGGTTGTAGCTGACTTGAGGTGTGAGTACAGTCACTGTCTTTGACTGGCTTCACCAGGTCATTGCGACCGATTTTCTTGAGCAGGTGTTCAACCCTGCCCGTGCTGCAGCTCCGTAATGCCATAACATCTGCTAACCCGGTTCTATCTGTCACATATTGCAGGTCCAGAGCACTGATGCGGTGTCGATGCGTGATCTCTATCTCGCTCATAACAAACTTCATCTTCTCAATATCATCACGGGTTATATTGTCCCCCCCCCCAAAAAAATCCTTCGGTGACATAACATTACCATTACCTACTGAGGATGATCCAGGGTAATTTTCCCATGTTGCCATATTACTAGTAATACCTCCCTTACCTCTGGCAGTGTCAATCAGGGCCCGGGCCTTGTCATGAGTACCTCCTATAGACTGGATACTGTCCAACTCTCCATTGTTTAGCATCCTTTGTGCAAAGAGAACATCTGCAATATGGTCCAACATCTTCATCTTGCCAGCATCTATGTAGCTGAGTCTTTTTGGGAAAAGGACATTCATGGTATCAGCTATTCGGTGACACAGGAACAGCTTGTTGAAATTTACAACTGCACGTTGGCTCTGCTAGACCTCTGCTTAACTTTAGTGTTCTGTGTTTTAGAGAAACATCATGACCAACTTTAGTGTTCTGTGTTTCAGAGAAACATCATGACCAACTTTAGTCTTTACTGTTTTAGAGAAACATCATGACCAACTTTAGTCTTCTGTGTTTCAGAGAAACATCATGACCAACTTTAGTCTTCTGTGTTTCAGAGAAACATCATGACCAACTTTAGTGTTCTGTGTTTTAGAGAAACATCATGACCAACTTTAGTGTTCTGTGTTTTAGAGAAACATCATGACCAACTTTAGTGTTCTGTGTTTTAGAGAAACATCATGACCAACTTTAGTGTTCTGTGTTTTAGAGAAACATCATGACCAACTTTAGTCTTTACTGTTTTAGAGAAACATCATGACCAACTTTAGTGTTCTGTGTTTTAGAGAAACATCATGACCAACTTTAGTCTTCTGTGTTTTAGAGAAACATCATGACCAACTTTAGTCTTCTGTGTTTTAGAGAAACATCATGACCAACTTTAGTGTTCTGTGTTTCAGAGAAACATCATGACCAACTTTAGTGTTCTGTGTTTTAGAGAAACATCATGACCAACTTTAGTCTTCTGTGTTTTAGAGAAACATCATGACCAACTTTAGTGTTCTGTGTTTCAGAGAAACATCATGACCAACTTTAGTCTTCTGTGTTTTAGAGAAACATCATGACCAACTTTAGTGTTCTGTGTTTTAGAGAAACATCATGACCAACTTTAGTCTTCTGTGTTTTAGAGAAACATCATGACCAACTTTAGTGTTCTGTGTTTTAGAGAAACATCATGACCAACTTTAGTCTTCTGTGTTTTAGAGAAACATCATGACCAACTTTAGTCTTCTGTGTTTTAGAGAAACATCATGACCAACTTTAGTGTTCTGTGTTTCAGAGAAACATCATGACCAACTTTAGTGTTCTGTGTTTTAGAGACACATCATGACCAACTTTAGTGTTCTGTGTTTTAGAGAAACATCATGACCAACTTTAGTCTTCTGTGTTTTAGAGAAACATCATGACCAACTTTAGTGTTCTGTGTTTTAGAGAAACATCATGACCAACTTTAGTCTTCTGTGTTTCAGAGAAACATCATGACCAACTTTAGTCTTCTGTGTTTTAGAGAAACATCATGACCAACTTTAGTCTTTACTGTTTTAGAGAAACATCATGACCAACTTTAGTCTTCTGTGTTTTAGAGAAACATCATGACCAACTTTAGTCTTTACTGTTTTAGAGAAACATCATGACCAACTTCGGACATTGAAGCAGTTCAGAATCACTCCCTTTCTCTTCCTCTCCACCTCTCTCTCTCTCTCTCCCTCCCTCTCTCTCTCTCCCTCCCTCCACAGCAGCCCATATCTCTCAGAGGGTCACCCAGCCCATCAGGGCTAAAAGGCCCCCAATTACCAAATATAAAGCAACCTCCACACATCCTCTGTCTCCCTCCCTCTCTCTCTCTTTCCCTCTGTTCTGACTCTCTACCCTCCCTCCCTCTCGTTCCCTCTGTTCTGACTCTCTACCCTCCCTCTCTCTCTTTCCCTCTGTTCTGACTCTCTACCCTCCCTCTCTCTCTCCCCCTCAGGGCTCCAGATCCTCTATCTGTTCTGACTCTCTACCCTCCCAGTATAGTATACACAGACTGGACAACAGGACAATGATCCTAAGCCCGGACTTGAACCCGATCGAACATCTCTGGAGAGACCTGAAAATAGCTGTGCAGCAACGCTCCCCATCCAACCTGACAGAGCTTGAGAGGATCTGCAGAGAAGAATGGGAGAAACTCCCCAAATACAGGTGTGCCAAGCTTGTAGCGTCATACCCAAGAAGAATCAAGGTTGTAATCGCTGCCAAATGTGCTTCAACAAAGTACTGAGTAAAGGGTCTGAATACTTATGTAAATGTGATAAGTTTTTTTTAAATAAAAATGTCCACACATAAAATAAACTGCTTTTGCTTTGTAATTCTGGGATATTGTGTGTTGATTGTGGAGGGGAAAAAAACGATTTAATCCATTTTAGAATAAGGCTGTAACGTGACAAAATGTGGAAAAAGTCAAGGGGTCTGAATGTATATCAGTATATTATACTCTCTCTCTCTCTCTCTCTCTCTCGATGCAGTGATTGTTTCCATCACTTCTGGTTTAACACTGACATCAAGTGGTGATTGTCCAAACTGCACCCCTGTTAAGATATAAAAAGAGAGACAGATTGGGGGAGAGCGAGAGAGCAGAGAGCAGAGAGAGAGATAGAGAGCAGAGACAGAGAGAGCAGAGAGAGAGCAGAGAGAGCAGAGAGAGAGATAGAGAGCAGAGACAGAGAGAGCAGAGAGAGAGATAGAGAGCAGAGACAGAGAGAGCAGAGAGAGAGATAGAGAGCAGAGACAGAGAGCAGAGAGAGCAGAGAGTGAGAGCAGAGAGCAGAGACAGAGAGAGCAGAGAGAGAGCAGAGAGAGCAGAGAGTGAGATAGAGAGCAGAGACAGAGAGAGCAGAGAGTGAGATAGAGAGCAGAGACAGAGAGAGCAGAGAGAGAGCAGAGAGAGCAGAGAGTGAGATAGAGAGCAGAGACAGAGAGAGCAGAGAGAGAGCAGAGAGAGTAGGGAAAGCAGAGAGCAGAGAGAGAGCAGAGAGAGAGCAGAGAGGGCAGAGAGAGACAGCACAGAGAGCAGGGAAAGCAGAGAGCAGAGAGAGAGCAGAGAGCAGAGACCAGAGACAGAGAGCAGAGAGAGCGCAGAGAGCAGAGAGAGAGCAGAGAGAGAGACCAGAGAGAGAGACACCGCAGAGAGGGAGCAGAGCAGAGAGAGCAGAGAGAGAGCAGAGAGAGAGAGCAGAGAGAGTGAGAGCAGACAGAGCAGAGAGCAGGGAAAGCAGAGAGCAGAGAGAGAAATACCAGAGAGAGCAGAGAGAACAGGGAAAGCAGAGAGAGCGAGAAGAGCTGAGAGAGCAGAGAGAGAACAGAGAGAGCAGAGAGAGAGAAGAGAGAGAGCAGAGAGCAGGCTGAGAGAGTGTCTGGAATCTCCCTCTCTGATGATGAGAGCAGGGAAAGCAGAGAGAGCAGAGAGAGCAGAGCAGAGAGCAGAGATCAGAGAGAGAGATACCAGAGAGAGCAGAGAGAGGGCGCAGAGAGAGAGCAGAGAGAGAGAGAGCAGAGAGGGCAGAGAGAGAGAGAGAGCAAAGAGAGAGATCAGAGAGAGAACAAAGAGAGCAGAGAGAAGAGAGCAGAGAGCAGAGAATAGAGAGAGAGCAGAGAGAGAGCAGAGAGAGGGAGTAGAGAGAGAGAGCAGAGAGCAAGAGAGAGATACCAGAGAGAGCAGAGAGCAGAAAGCAGGAAAAGCAGAGAGCAGAGAGAGCAGAAAGAGAGATACCAGAGAGAGCAGGGGAAACAGAGAGCGCGAGAAGAGCAAAGAGAGTAGAGAGAGATATACCAGAGAGAGCATAGAGAGCAGGGAAAGCAGAGCAGAGATCAGAGATAGCAGAGAGCCGAGAGAGAGCAGAGAGCGCACGAGAGAGAGAGCACAGAGCGAGAGAGCAGAGAGAGCAGAGATAGCAGAGAGAGAGAGCAGAGTCAGCAGAGAGAGCAGAGAGATAGAGAGAGCTGAGAGCGGAGAGAGCAGAGAGAGAGCAGAGAGAGAGAGCAGAGAGAGAGACACACAGAGAGAGAGAGAGACACAGAGAGACACAGAGAGAAACAGGGAGAGAGAGAGAACAGAGAGAGAGCAGATCGCAGAGAGAGCAGAGAGAGCAGAGAGTGAGATAGAGAGCAGAGACAGAGAGAGCAGAGAGATAGCAGAGTCAGCAGAGAGAGCAGAAAGCAGAGAGAGCAGAGAGATAGAGAGAGCAGAGAGAGAGAGCAGAGAGTGAGATAGAGAGCAGAGACAGAGAGAGCAGAGAGAGAACAGAGTCAGCAGAGAGAGCAGAAAGCAGAGAGAGCAGAGAGTGCAGAGAGAGAGAGAGCAGAGAGAGAGGGGGAGAGAGAGGGAGAGAGAGCAGATAGAGGGCAGAGAGAGAGAGCAAAGAGCGAGATCAGAGAGAGAGCAGAGAGAGAGCAGAAAGAGAGAGAGAGAGCAGGCTGAGCGAGTGTCTAGAATCTCCCTCTCTGATGATGAGAGCAGGGAAAGCAGAGAGAGCAGAGAGAGCAGAACAGAGAGCAGAGATCAGAGAGAGAGATACCAGAGAGAGCAGAGAGAGGGCGCAGAGAGAGAGCAGAGAGAGCACAGAGAGAGAGAGCAGAGATAGCAGAGAGAGAGCAGAGAGAGATAGAGAGAGCAGAGAGAGAGAGACACAGAGAGAGAGAGAGAGAGAGACAGAGAGACACAGAGAGAAACAGGGAGAGAGAGAGTAGAGAGAGTAGAGAGAGCAGAGAGAGAGCAGAGAGAGAGAGAGAGCAGATAATGAGATAGAGAGCAGAGACAGAGAGCAGAGAGAGAGCAGAGTCAGCAGAGAGAGCAGAAAGCAGAGAGAGCAGAGAGATAGAGAGAGCAGATAGTGAGATAGAGAGCAGAGACAGAGAGAGCAGAGAGAGAACAAAGTCAGCAGAGAGAGCAGAAAGCAGAGAGAGTAGAGAGTGCAGAGAGAGAGAGGGCAGAGAGAGAGGGGGAGAGAGAGGGAGAGAGAGCAGAGAGAGCAGATAGAGGGCAGAGAGAGAGAGCAAAGAGCGAGATCAGAGAGAGAGCAGAGAGCAGAAAGAGAGAGAGAGAGCAGGCTGAGCGAGTGTCTAGAATCTCCCTCTCTGATGATGAGAGCAGGGAAAGCAGAGAGAGCAGAGAGAGCAGAACAGAGAGCAGAGATCAGAGAGAGAGAGAGCAGCGAGCAGAGAGAGAGCAGAGAGAGCATAGAGAGAGACACAGAGAGACACAGAGAGAAACAGGGAGAGAGAGAGAGAGAGAGAGAGCAGAGAGAGAGCAGAGAGAGAGAGAGCGCAGAGAGAGCAGAGAGAGAGAGCAGATAATGAGATAGAGAGCAGAGAGAGAGCAGAGTCAGCAGAGAGAGCAGAAAGCAGAGAGAGCAGAGAGATAGAGCAGAGAGAGATGAGCAGAGAGAGAGAGACACACAGAGAGAGAGAGAGACACACAGAGACACAGAGAGAAACAGGGAGAGAGAGAGCAGAGAGAGAGCAGAGCGCAGAGAGAGAGAGAGAGCAGAGAGAGCAGATAATGAGATAGAGACAGATAGACACAGGGCAACCAGTGAAGAACAAACACCATTGTGAATACAACCCATATTTATGCTTATTTATTTTAACTTGTGTGCTTTAACCATTTGTACATTGTTACAACACTGTATATATATAATATAACATTTGTAATGTCTTTATTGTTTTGAAACTTCTGTATGTGTAATGTTTACTGTTAATTTGTATTGTTTGTTTCACTTTTGTATAATATCTACCTCACTTGCTTTGGCAATGTTAACACATGTTTCCCATGCCAATAAAGCCCCTTGAATTGAATAGAGAGCAGAGTCAGAGAGCAGAGAGAGTGTGTGTCTAGAATCTCCCGCATCACAACACTCTGTTGCTATAGTGACACTGCATTACAACACTCTGTTGCTATAGTGACCATTCATTACAACACTCTGTTGTACAATGTGTTTAATTCTATTTCACATATTTAATTGTTTTGTATTTCAATTCATATTTGTTTCATGTTTCAACCAGTCGCAGGTTAACGTCAACCTGACAGAGGAAACGTAACATCAATAACCAAACTGTTTTCACAATTAACATGCTTTTCTTGTTTCAACTATGTTTTATTATGAAAAGTACAATATATCCTTGTATACTTGTACAACTATGGAGCGTATGTCCATATATAATTATACAATTTGTTATTCAACATAAAGACATACAACAAATGATCACATTGGTATTTTAACAGTGTTATTGTCACAATTATAGGAAGACACGCATGTGTGTGTGTCCTGTGTGTGTGTGTCCCGTGTGTCCACAGTGTGTGTGTGTGTGTGTGTGTTTCCATTGTGTGTGTGTGTGTGTGTGTGTGTCCAGTGTGTGTGTGTGTGTCCAGTGTGTCCAGTGTGTGTGTGTCCAGTGTGTCCAGGGTGAGTGGGTGTCCAGTGTGTGTGTGTGTGTGTGTGTGTGTGTGTGTGTGTGTGTGTGTGTGTGTGTGTGTCAGGTTATTATTTCAGGGACACTGAGGAGTCATCATCCCAAACCCCAAACCCTGGATAGAGGGGCTCAGTGAATGTGGAGGTGAATGTGGTCAGGTGGGTCAGTGTGTCAGAGGAGGCTCTATAGAAGGACAGAGTGCCGGCTGGCCAGTCCAGATACACTCCTACTCTGTGGGAGCTGGAGGAGGGGACGTCTATGGTAGTGGAATTATTATTGTGCCAGGAAGCGTAACTGTAGTCAGAGCAGTCCAGACTCCAGGACTTGTCATTGTATCCAAGACAACAGTCATCAACCTCTCCTCTCCTGCTGATTCCTTTATATGTCACTCCTATATCAACCCTCCCACTCCACTCTACCTCCCAGTAACAGCGCCCAGTCAGACCCTCTCTACACAGCACCTGTCCACAGTACTCAAATCTCTCTGGGTGATCAGGATACGGCTGCTTCTCTCTCTTCCATGTCACCTTTCTGTTCTCCTCAGACAGAGAGAGGAGTCTGTCTACTGTGTTTAGGTCCAGTGTGAGATCACAGACATCTGATGGATGAAACCAGACACAATATTAGAAATCATCATCATTCACATTAGAATGTTAACTCACTTTTCACTAATTCATTTAATGTAGATGTTTCTAGGTATCAAAAGGAGAAGTTAAGGTAACTTGAGACTTGTTGAATGATCATATGTTAAACTGTATGGTAATATAAAACACACTTATTCCCATTAATCACACACACACACACACACACACACACACACACACACACACACACACACACACACACACACACACACACACACACACACACACACACACACACACACACACACACACACACACACACACACACACACACACACACACATTGTCAAAGCAACTCTTTGTAAACGTTGGTGTCCCTGATTTCTGCTTCTGTAGAACTACAGCTGATATTTAATATGACCAAGTAAGTAATGATGGTGGTCTTTGACTTTGACTTAACTTGAATTAAGACTTATTCTTAGTCATATTCTTCACAGCAGTCAACACTCACATTTTCTAAGCCCAGGTTTCATTGTGTTCTCTCCACCATGTTCCACACTGTAGCGGTAAGCAGAAGAACAGACAGTCATTGAGGGATACACATGAACTCTCTCTCACACACACACACACACACACACACACACACACACACACACACACACACACACACACACACACACACACACACACACACACACACACTGGACACACACAGACTGGACACACACAGACTGGACACACACACACACACACACAGACACACAGACACACTGGACACACATGGTGAAAATAATTGTCTGTTTGTGTCCAGTGTGTGTATCCAGTGTGTGTGTCCAGTGTGTGTGTGTGTGTGTGTGTGTGTGTGTCCAGTATGTGTGTGTGTCCAGTATGTGTGTGTGTGTATGTCCAGTGTGTGTTTGTGTGTCCAGTCTGTGTGTGTGTGTGTCCAGTATGTGTGTCCCCAGTGTGTGTTTTGAGTATGTGTGTGTGTGACGTGTGTGTGTGTGTGTGTGTATATTAGACACACTGGACACACAAACACACAGAACACACACACAAACAGAGGACACACACACACACACACACTTACACATTGGACACACACACACAGGATTCACACACACACACACAGACACACACACACACTTACTGGACACACACACACACACTGGACACACACACTTACTGGACACACACACACACACACACTGGACACACACACTTACTGGACACACACACACAGCATATAACTTTGTCCAAGTGGTGGTCAGAATGTTAGTCTTAACTAGCCTGATAAGTCAAACATGTCTGATATGAACATGGACATAAACCCTCTACATACTTGAGTTTCTCCAGTCTGCAGTGTGGATCCTCCAGTCCAGCAGAGAGCAGTCTGACTCCTGAGTCTCCTGGGTGATTGTAGCTCAGGTCCAGCTCTCTCAGGTGTGAGGGGTTTGACCTCAGAGCTGAGACCAGAGAAGCACAGCCTTCCTCTGTGACTAGACAGCCTGACAGACTGCAAAGAGTCAAATATTATTACGTAAAATCACACTGTTATTCTTTGGTGGTGAAAATAGTGGCAGTATATTTTTTCAACATATTCAAATATATCAGTGTCCTGAAACCTGCCATATCTATTCATAAATTGATGTTTCATTATTAGAAATGACAAATTATCAAAGTATTGCCTGCAGATAGAAGCATGTATAGTACAAATATTATATATATATATATATAATATCCCTGTGTTTCCCTGGTGTATATATCCCTGTGTTTCCCTGGTGTATATATCCCTGTGTTTCCCTGGTGTATATATCCCTGTGTTTCCCTGGTGTATATATCCCTGTGTTTCCCTGGTGTATATATCCCTGTGTTTCCCTGGTGTATATATCCCTGTGTTTCCCTGGTGTATATATCCCTGTGTTTCCCTGGTGTATATATCCCTGTGTTTCCCTGGTGTATATATCCCTGTGTTTCCCTGGTGTATATATCCCTGTGATTCCTGTTTCTCTGTACTAGTTCGTCTTGTATGTTTATCAAGTCAACCAGCGTTTTTCCCTTCTCCTGCTTCTACTCTTTTTTGATAGTCCTCCCGGTTTTTGTCCCTTGCCTGTTTTCTGGACTCTGTACCCCCTGCCTGACCATTCTGCCTGTCCTGACCTCTAGCCTGCCTGACCATTCTGCCTGTCCTGACCTCTAGCTTGCCTGACCATTCTGCCTGTCCTGACCTCTAGCTTGCCTGACCATTCTGCCTGTCCTGACCTCTAGCCTGCCTGACCATTCTGCCTGTCCTGACCTCTAGCCTGCCTGACCTCTATCCTGCCTGACCATTCTGCCTGTCCTGACCATTCTGCCTGTCCTGACCATCCTGCCTGTCCTGACCTATTGCCTGCCTGACCATTCTGCCTGTCCTGACCATTCTGCCTGTCCTGACCTCTAGCCTGCCTGACCATTCTGCCTGTCCTGACCATTCTGCCTGTCCTGACCATTCTGCCTGTCCTGACCTCTAGCCTGCCTGACCATTCTGCCTGTCCTGACCTCTAGCCTGCCTGACCATTCTGCCTATCCTGACCTCTAGCCTGCCTGACCATTCTGCCTGTCCTGACCTCTAGCCTGCCTGACCATTCTGCCTGTCCTGACCTCTAGTCTGCCTGACCATTCTGCCTGTCCTGACCATTCTTTCTGTCCTGACCTCTAGCCTGCCTGACCATTCTGCCTGTCCTGACCTCTAGTCTGCCTGACCATTCTGCCTGTCCTGACCATTCTGCCTGTCCTGACCTCGAGTCTGCCTGACCATTCTGCCTGTCCTGACCATTCTGCCTGTCCTGACCTCTAGTCTGCCTGACCATTCTGCCTGTCCTGACCATTCTGCCTGCCCTGACCTCTAGCCTGCCTGACCATTCTGCCTGTCCTGACCTCTAGCCTGCCTGACCATTCTGCCTGTCCTGACCATTCTGCCTGTCCTGACCTCTAGTCTGCCTGACCATTCTGCCTGTCCTGACCATTCTGCCTGTCCTGACCTCGAGTCTGCCTGACCATTCTGCCTGTCCTGACCATTCTGCTTGTCCTGACCTCGAGTCTGCCTGACCATTCTGCCTGTCCTGACCTCTAGCCTGCCTGACCATTCTGCCTGTCCTGACCTCTAGCCTGCCTGCCACACTGTACCTCCTGGACTCTGATCTGGTTATGACCTTTGGCCTGTCCACGACCTTTCTCTTGCCTACCCCTTTTAGTATATTAATAAATATCAAAGACTCTAACCATCTGCCTCCCGTGCCATCTGGGTCTCGCCTTGTGCCTTAAACCACACTGCTATTCTTTGAGGGTATCACCTTTTATTTGAGGGTAGTTTAATACATGTCTGTTTCACCATTTAGAAAAATAAAATCACTATGTATCTCGTCCCCCTATTTGAAGAAGTCATAAGTATTCTGACCAATTCACTTATAGTGTATTAAAGTCGTCAAAAGTTTAGTATTTGGTCTCATATTCTTTGCAAACAATGACTACATAAAGCCTGTGACTGCCATGATTGAGAAAGATCATGAATGAATCATGAATAATAATGAGTGAGAGAGTTACAGAGGCTACAACAAAACATGCTAACCTCTCACCATTACCAATAACAGAGGCTACAACAAAACATACTAACCTCTCACCATTACCAATAACAGAGACTACAACAAAACATGCTAACATCTCACCATTACCAATAACAGAGGCTACAACAAAACATGCTAACCTCTCACCATTACCAATAACAGAGGCTACAACAAAACATGCTAACCTCTCACCATTACCAATAACAGAGACTACAACAAAACATGCTAACCTCTCACCTTTACCAATAACAGAGGCTACAACAAAACATGCTAACCTCTCACCATTACCAATAACAGAGACTACAACAAAACATGCTAACCTCTCACCTTTACCAATAACAGAGCTACAACAAAACATGCTAACCTCTCACCTTTACCAATAACAGAGGCTACAACAAAACATACTAACCTCTCACCATTACCAATAACAGAGACTACAACAAAACATACTAACCTCTCACCATGACCAATAACAGAGACTACAATAAAACATGCTAACCTCTCACCATTACCAATAACAGAGACTACAACAAAACATGCTAACCTCTCACCATTACCAATAACAGAGACTACAACAAAACATGCTAACCTCTCACCATTACCAATATCAGAGGCTACAACAAAACATGCTAACCTCTCACCATTACCAATAACAGAGGCTACAACAAAACATGCTAACCTCTCACCATTACCAATAACAGAGGCTACAACAAAACATGCTAACCTCTCACCATTACCAATAACAGAGGCTACAACAAAACATGCTAACCTCTCACCATTACCAATAACAGAGACTACAACAAATCATGCTAACCTCTCACCAATAACAGAGGCTACAACAAAACATGCTAACCTCTCACCATTACCAATAACAGAGGCTACAACAAAACATGCTAACCTCTCACCATTACCAATAACAGAGGCTACAACAAAACATGCTAACCTCTCACCATTACCAATAACAGAGGCTACAACAAAACATGCTAACCTCTCACCATTACCAATAACAGAGGCTACAACAAAACATGCTAACCTCTCACCATTACCAATAACAGAGACTACAACCAAACATGCTAATCTCTCACCATTACCAATAACAGAGGCTACAACAAAACATGCTAACCTCTCACCATTACCAATAACAGAGACTACAACATAACATGCTAACCTCTCACCTTTAACCTCAAATAAAAGGTGACATTCTGTACTGTCACCTAATATGAAACATTCAATCTCATATCCAAAATACTGGAGCACCAAATGTAAAACTGTAAGCTTCACTTTCCAAACACATGTGTTGTGGACTATGTGTGTCTGGTAAACACATGTAAACACATGTGGTGTGGACTATGTGTGTCTGGTAAACACATGTAAACACATGTGGTGTGGACTATGTGTGTCTGGTAAACACATGTGGTGTGGACTATGTGTGTCTGGTGTGGACTATGTGTGTCTGGTAAACACATGTGGTGTGGACTATGTGTGTCTGGTAAACACATGTGGTGTGGACTATGTGTGTCTGGTAAACACATGTGGTGTGGACTATGTGTGTCTGGTAAACACATGTGGTGTGGACTATGTGTGTCTGGTAAACACATGTGATGTGGACTATGTGTGTCTGGTAAACACATGTGGTGTGGACTATGTGTGTCTGGTAAACACATGTGGTGTGGACTATGTGTGTCTGGTAAACACATGTGGTGTGGACTATGTGTGTCTGGTAAACACATGTGGTGTGGACTATGTGTGTCTGGTAAACACATATGGTGTGGACTATGTGTGTCTGGTAAACACATGTGGTGTGGACTATGTGTGTCTGGTAAACACATGTGGATCTGGTGAAAAGTTAGTCATTGAGTGAACAGGTTTTTATTTTTTATAATATTTTATTACATTTTTACTAACGACATGCCACTTTGAGTAAAGCCAGTGTGTCTATGTATGTGGATGACTCATCACTATACACGTCAGCTACTACAGCGACTGAAATGACTGCAACACTCAACAAAGAGCTGCAGTTAGTTTCAGAGTGGGTGGCAAGGAATAAGTTAGTCCTAAATATTTATAAAACTAAAAACATTGTATTTGGGACAAATCACTCACTACAACTTAAACCTCAACTAAAACTTGTAATAAATAATGTGGAAATTGAGCAAGTTGAGGTGACTAAACTGATTGGAGTAACACTAGATTGTAAAACTGTCATGGTTATAACATATTGATGCAACAGTAGCTAAAATGGGGAGAAGTCTGTCCATAATAAAGCACTGCTCTGCCAACTTAACAACACTATCAACAAGGCAGGTCCTACAGGCCCTAGTTTCTACCTTCTTAACAACACTATCAACAAGGCAGGTCCTACAGGCCCTAGTTTCTACCTTCTTAACAACACTATCAACAAGGCAGGTCCTAGAGGCCCTAGTTTCTACCTCCTTAACAACACTATCAACAAGGCAGGTCCTACAGGCCCTAGTTTCTACCTTCTAAACACCACTATCAACAAGGCAGGTCCTACAGGCCCTAGTTTCTACCTTCTAAACAACACCATCAACAAGGCAGGTCCTACAGGCCCTAGTTTCTACCTTCTAAACAACACCATCAACAAGGCAGGTCCTACAGGTCCTAGTTTCTACCTTCTTAACAACACTATCAACAAGGCAGGTCCTACAGGCCCTAGTTTCTACCTTCTTAACAACACTATCAACAAGGCAGGTCCTACAGTCCCTAGTTTCTACCTTCTTAACAACACTATCAACAAGGCAGGTCCTACAGGCTCTAGTTTCTACCTTCTTAACACCACTATCAACAAGGCAGGTCCTACAGGCCCTAGTTTCTACCTTCTTAACACCACTATCAACAAGGCAGGTCCTACAGGCCCTAGTTTCTACCTTCTTAACAACACTATCAACCAGGCAGGTCCTACAGGCCCTAGTTTCTACCTTCTAAACACCACTATCAACAAGGCAGGTCCTACAGGCCCTAGTTTCTACCTTCTAAACAACACCATCAACAAGGCAAGTCCTACAGGCCCTAGTTTCTACCTTCTTAACACCACTATCAACAAGGCAGGTCCTACAGGCCCTAGTTTCTACCTTCTAAACACCACTATCAACAAGGCAGGTCCTACAGGCCCTAGTTTCTACCTTCTAAACACCACTATCAACAAGGCAGGTCCTACAGGCCCTAGTTTCTACCTTCTTAACAACACTATCAACAAGGCAGGTCCTACAGGCCCTAGTTTCTACCTTCTTAACAACACTATCAACAAGGCAAGTCCTACAGGCCCTAGTTTCTACCTCCTTAACAACACTATCAACAAGGCAGGTCCTACAGGCCCTAGTTTCTACCTTCTAAACACCACTATCAACAAGGCAGGTCCTACAGGCCCTAGTTTCTACCTTCTTAACAACACTATCAACAAGGCAGGTCCTACAGGCCCTAGTTTCTACCTTCTTAACAACACTATCAACAAGGCAGGTCCTACAGGCCCTAGTTTCTACCTTCTTAACAACACCATCAACAAGGCAGGTCCTACAGGCCCTAGTTTCTACCTTCTTAACAACACTATCAACAAGGCAGGTCCTACAGGCCCTAGTCTCTACCTTCTTAACAACACCATCAACAAGGCAGGTCCTACAGGCCCTAGTTTCTACCTTCTTAACACCACTATCAACAAGGCAGGTCCTACAGGCCCTAGTTTCTACCTTCTTAACAACACTATCAACAAGGCAGGTCCTACAGGCCCTTGTTTCTACCTTCTTAACAACACTATCAACAAGGCAGGTCCTACAGGCCCTAGTTTCTACCTTCTTAACAGCACTATCAACAAGGCAGGTCCTACTAGGTCCTCCCTAGTTTACCGCATCTTGACTACTGTTCAGTCGTGTGGTCAGGTGCCACAAAAAAGGATTTAGGAAAGTTGCAATTGGCTCAGAACAGGGCAGCACGGATGGCCCTTGGATGTATACAGAGAGCTAACATTAATAATATGCATGTCAATCTCTCCTGGCTGAAAGTGGAGGAGAGATTGACTTCATCACTGCCAGTATTTGTAAAATGTGCTGACATTCTGAATGTACCGAACTGTCTTTTTAAACAACTAGCTCACAGCTCAGACACCCATGTATACCCCACAAGACATGCCACAAGAGGTCTCTTCACAGTCCCCAAGTCCAGAACAGACTATGGGAGGCACACAGTACTACATGGAACTCTATTCTACATCAAGTAACTGATGCAAGCAGTAAAATTAGATTTAAAAAACGGATTAAAAAACCACCTTATGGAACAGCGGGGCCTGTAAAGAGATACACACATTGGCACACACACACACACACACACACACACACACACACACACACACACACACACACACACACACACACACACACACACACACACACACACACACACACACACACACACACGATAAACATGGATTTAGTACTGTAGATATGTGGTAGGGGCCTGAGGGCACACAGTGTGTTGTGAAATCTGTGAATGTATTGTAATGTTGTAAAATTATATAAACTGGCTTAATTTTGCTGGACCCCAGGAAGAGTAGCTGCTGCTTTGGCAGGAACTAATGGGGATCTATAATAAATACAATACAATACAAATACTTGTTGACCAACATGAATACTGACCTCAGAGTCTCCAGTTTACAGTGGGGATTCCCCAGTCCAGCAGAGAGCAGCTTCACTCCTGAATCCTTCAGGTCATTGTTACTCAGGTCCAGCTCTCTCAGGTGTGAGGGGTTTGACCTCAGAGCTGAGACCAGAGAATCACAGCCTTCCTCTGTGACTAGACAGCCTGACAGCCTGCAAAGAGTCAAATCATATTAAAATACACTGCTATGCTTTGGTGTTGAAAATAGAGAGGCAGTATATTTTTTCAACATTTTCAGATACATCAGCGTCCTGAAACCGGACAAATCTATTCATAAATTAATGAATGTATCATTATTAGAAATGACAAATGATCAAAGTATTGCTTGTCGAGAGAAAAATGTATAGTACAAATATTTGAGAAGACTGACCAGACCAGTTTAAAAAGCAGTATCAGTCAAAAGACAGACAGTGAGGTATCAGATTTAGATTGTATTGAGTAAACAGTCCACACCATATCTATAATGACAGTGAAGCTAACATTTTAAATGTGGCTCGATATTCCAACATTTTGGATTTGATATCAAATGTTTCATTTGAGGTGACAGGATATAATGTCACATTTTATTTTAGGATATTTTAATATATATCTGTTTCACCATTTAGAAATGAAAGCACTTTATGTATCTCGTCCCCCCATTTGAAGAAGTCATAAGTATTCTGACCAATTAACTCATAGTGTATTAAAGTAGTCAAAAATGTAGCATTTGGTCTGATATTCCTTTAACCCAATGACTGTGACTCAAACTAGTTGATTGTACTTGCAGTTTGTTTTGGTTGTGTTTTTCCCAATATTAAAATGGTGGATGGTGACTGGAGTAATTTTCTTTATAAGTGAATAGATAACAGGTTTCTAAACACTACTACTAAATTAATCCTGATGATGCCATGATTAAGAAAAATCATGAACGAATCATGAATAATAATGAGTGAGAAAGTTACAGAGGATACAACAAAACATACTAACCTCTCAACATTAACCTCAAATAGAAGGTAACATTCTGTACTGTCACCTAATATGAAACATTATATCTCAAATCCAAAATGCTGGAGCATAGCACCAAATGTAAAACTGTAAGCTTCACTGTCCAAACACATATGGTGTGGACTATGTGTGTCTGGTAAACACATGTGGATCTGGTGAACAGTTATCACTTGTTGACCAACTACAGGAATACTGACCTCAGAGTCTCCAGTTTACAGTGGGGATTCCCCAGTCCAGCAGAGAGCAGCTCCACTCCTGAATCCTTCAGGTCATTGTTACTCAGATCCAGCTCTCTCAGGTGTGAGGGGTTTGACTCCAGAGCTGAGACCAGAGAAGCACAGCCTTCCTCTGTGACTAGACAGCCTGACAGCCTGACAAAGAGATCATCATGACTTCACAAACACACTGTTCATTTAACGAGTAGTGTAGAAGGACAATGGCAGATGCATTTAGTTTATTCTCTCAAACAACATATAGATTCAACTTCCGTCTCCTAGAATTGTATGGTCATATTGTTATACTAATGTGAAAATCTATGCATTTATTCAATATGTTATTCAATATAATATTATATTCATATTATAATACATATTTTTCTCTAAACAGAACATTTCTTCCTGATGATTAGTTCTTATATGTCATTTTATTTACTCACAGAAAAGCTCTGGAGGCTTTGAACACTGGCAGCAGCCTCAGAAGACCTTCCTCTGATCTGGAGTATTTCTTCAGGTCAAACACATCCAGCTCCTTTTCTGAAGTCAGCAACACAAAGACCAGAGCTGACCACTGTGCAGGTGACAGGTTGGGTTTTGAGAGACTTCCTGAGTTCAGGAAGCTTTGGATCTCCTCCACTAGAGAATGGTCATTCAGTTCATTCAGACAGTGGAACAGATTGATGCTCCTCTCTGGAGAGGGATTCTCCCTGATCTTCTCCTTGATGTACTTGACTGTTTCTTCATGGGTCTGTGAGCTGCTTCTTGTCTCTGTCAGTAGACCTTGTAAGTGCTTCTGATTGGACTCCAGTGAGAGGCCCAGAAGGAAGCGGAGGAAAAGGTCCAGGTTTCCCATCTCACTTTGTAAGGCTTTATCCACAGCATTCTTGTAGACAGTAACTTTAGGCTTGTCTCTGAACAGCGCAGAAAGGTTCCTGGACGTTGATTGCGGTTCGGCCATTAGATTCTCATTGTTGTTGATGAATGAGAGGAACACATATACAGCAGCCAGAAACTCCTGAATGCTCAGATGAACAAAGCAGTACACCTTGTCCTGGTACAGCCCACATTCCTCTTTAAAGATCTGTGTGCACAATCCTGAGTACACTGAGGCTTCATTGACATCAACGCCAGCCTCTTTCAGGTCTTCTTCATAGAAAATCAGATTGCCATTCACAAGCTGTTGAAAAGCCAGTTTTCCCAGTGACAGAATGCTCTCTTTATTCCAGTGTGGACCTGTCTCTTCTTTCCCAAGATACTTTTCATTCTTCTGTTTGGTATGAAACACCACAAGGTGTGTGTACATCTCAGTCAGAGTCTTGGGCATCTCTTCTCTCTCATGTTTCAGCATGTGTTCAAGGACTGTTGCAGAAATCCAACAGAAGACTGGAATGTGGCACATGATGTGGAGGCTCCTTGATGTCTTTATGTGTGAGATGATTCTGCTGGCCAGGTCCTCATCACTGAATCTCTTCCTAAAGTACTCCTCCTTCTGTGGGTCATTGAATCCTCGTACCTCTGTCACCTGGTCAACACACTCTGAAGGGATCTTATTGGCTGCTGCAGGTCGGGTAGTTATCCAGAGGAGAGCAGAGGGAAGCAGATTTCCCTTGATGAGATTTGTCAGCAGAACATCCACTGAGGTTGACTCTGTGACGTCCCAACAGATCTTGTTCTTCTGGAAGTCTAGGGGCAGTCGGCACTCATCCAGACCATCAAAGATGAACAGAACTTTGTACTTGTCGTAGTTGGAGATTCCTGATTGTTTGGTTTCCATTGAGAAGTGATTGAGAAGTTCAATGAAAGTGTGTTTTTCCCCTTTCATCAAATTCAGCTCCCGAAAAGGGAATGAAAATACAAATTGGACATCCTGATTTGCTTTTCCTTCAGCCCAGTCCAAAATGAACTTCTGCACAGAGACTGTTTTTCCAATGCCAGCGACTCCCTTTGTCAGCACAGTTCTGATACGTTTGTCTTGTCCAGTTAAGGGTTTGAAGATGTCGTTACATTTGATTGCAGTCTCTGGTCTTGCTTGTTTCCTGGTTGTTGTCTCAATCTGTCTCAGCTCATGTTCATTATTGATCTCTCCTGTTCCACCCTCTGTGATGTAGAGCTCTGTGTAGATCTTATTGAGAAGTGTTGGGTTTCCTTGTTTAGCGATCCCCTCAAATACACATTGAAACTTCTTCTTTAGATTAGATTTGAGTTCACGTTGGCAAATCACAGCAAGCTCATCTGAATCTAGAAATACCACAGAGGATATTAATATTACGTCTGTTTTAATGACTACAGTATTGTAAGACTGTTATAACGTTTTACATTATAATCATTTATTCTATTAACTGACTGTATAAATGTGTAAATGTTTTCATAATGCATTACAGACTGGTGTGACTGATTATATTATTATTGGTATTATTGATGGTATTATTAATGTTGTCTCTCTCTCTAAATTAATCACCACAACACATCTCTGCTGCTACTTGATGAGGTCACTAGGTGTTGTGTTAAGGCTAGAGGTCGACCGATTAATTAGGGCCGATTTCAAGTTTTCATAACAATCGGAAATCGGTATTTTTGGACACCGATTTTGACGTTTTTTTTTTAAATACACCTTTATTTAACGAGGCAAGTTAGTTAAGAACACATTCTTATTTTCAATGACGGCCTAGAAACGGTGGGTTAAATGCCTCGTTCAGGGGCAGAATGACAGATTTTCACCTTGTCAGCTCGGGGGATCCAATCTTGCAACCTTCAGGTTAACTAGTCCAACGCAATAACGACCTGCCTGCCTCTTGTTGCACTCCACAAGGAGACTGCCTGTTACGCGCATGCAGTAAGCCAAGGTAAGTTGCTAGCTAGCATTAAACTTATCTTCATCATAATCACTAGTTAACTACACATGGTTGATGATATTACTAGATATTATCTAGCGTGTCCTGCTAGATAATATATATAATCTGACTGAGCATACAAGCATACAAGTATCTGACTGAGCGGTGGTAGGCAGAAGCAGGCGCGTAAACATTCATTCAAACAGCACTTTCATGCGTTTGCCAGCAGCTCTTCGTTGTGCGTCAAGCATTGCGCTGTTTATGACTTCAAGCCTATCAACTCCCGAGATGAGGCTGGTGTAACCGATGTGAAATGGCCAGCTAGTTAACGCGCGCTAATAGCGTTTCAAACGTCACTCGCTCTGAGACTTGGAGTGGTTGTTCCCCTTGCTCTGCATGGGTAACGCTGCTTCGAGGGTGGCTGTTGTCGTTGTGTTGCTGGTTCGAGCCCAGGGAGGAGCGAGGAGAGGCACGGAAGCTATACTGTTACACTGGCAATACTAAAGTGCCTATAAGAACATCCAATAGTCAAAGGTTAATGAAATACAAATGGTATAGAGGTAAATAGTCCTATAATTCCTATAATAACTACAACCTAAAACTTCTTACCTGGGAATATTGAAGACTCATGTTAAAAGGAACCACCAGCTTTCATATGTTCTCATGTTCTGAGCAAGGAACTTAAACGTTAGCTTTTTTACATGGCACATATTGCACTTTTACTTTCTTCTCCAACACTCTGTTTTTGCATTATTTCAACCAAATTGAACATGTTTCATTATTTACTTGAGGCTAAATTGATTTTATTGATGTATTATATTAAGTTAAAATAAGTGTTCATTCAGTATTGTTGTAATTGTCATTATTACAAGTAAATGTAAAAAAAAAACGTATCGGCTTTTTTGGTCGTCCAATAATCGGTATCGGTTTCTGCGTTGAAAAATCATAATCGGTCGACCTCTAGTTAAGGCTGCTACAAAATCATTGAGTTACACAGCTACTTTAGCTGTACTTTAGCTACAGCTTTTAAATGTTATAAAACAGCATTCAACATGAGGCAGACAGATCTTACATTTCTCCAGTGTGTCAGCAAGCTCCTTCTGGTTCATTTTCCTCAGGACGTGCAGTGTGATCTTCAGAGCCCCCTCTCTGGCACTGCTCTCCTGCTTCTCATCTTCAGCATCCACCACTTCCTTATCCTGCTTCTGACTCTCAAAGCCTTCTGGGAGTTCTGGACTAAGAATCCTCTTGAACATCTTCAGCTCGTTCTTCACAAATGTCATAATAGTCTCTTCAAGCAACTGGAATAAATTAAGTAAATGAGTTAAGCAAGAGACTAAATTCTTTCTCATTAACACATTAATGAATGATTGACAGATCAACTTTTCTTGAGGTAAACAAAAACAAATGTACATAACAGGACCACATACACTGAATATGGAGGCCAGGTCTGTTTGATGACTCTGGGAAGACTGACCACTGAGAATCTCTGACTCTGATCTCTCCTGTTGGTTTCTGTGGACAAAACATGAGATTACTCCTCATCCAGGGTGCGCACACACACACACACACACACACACACACACACACACACACACACACACACACACAGGGAATGTTGTGTTGTTTGATATTGTTTTAGGACTATGAAAATGGACAAAAGGATTAGCCCATGGATTATGAAAACAACAAAATTAAATGGGACAATGGGAGAGGAGAAATGACTAGAGACAGTGTTGTTTAACTCACTGACCATGACCCATGAGTTCTTCTTACCTTTGTTCAGTAGAAAAGTCTCCCTCTCTAAACACTATAGGATGTTCCATAGACCGGTCACTCTTCATGGACACACAGCTGGGTACAGGGGAGGCTGGTCTCTCCTGCTTGATTGGACTTCAACACAACAGAGACAAACATTACATCTCTCACAGACAGGGATTTGTTTAAAATCTATCACTTGATGGTTTCATTTCAGAGAGGCATCAATCATGTTTTTTTTTGCAAAAATGCTATATATCTGCCTCACTCTGAAATGTGACCGATCGGCTCAATTTGGTAATTAACTAAATAAACTAAATGTATGGTGTTTTTGGTTTATGTCAGTTTAATTGTTTGTTATGCTAAGTGGTTATTTTTGGTTGTAAGTGGTAAAATGATCTAGTATATTTTTCAATTCTGAATAATTACTACTTGAGTAAGGAATTACACATTATTCAGAACTACTGTCATTTATTGGTGGGCTGGAAGACGCACTCTTGTCTTTTCTATTCCGAGGTTGTTTACTCACAATATCAGATTTTAAGATGACTTTTTATAATGAATGTATACTGAGGTTGAGGCTCTGACTAGTGATTATTTACCCGGGGTTCAAGACCTGCTATAGTCACTATTTCTTTGCTCTCCCAAAAGCAACACAGCCCTAATACGAGATATACAGCTAACTAAAGTAATGAGTGACCATTTAGGAAAATCATGGGACATACAGTCTGTGGTTGCATGCTATTTTATGTCAATCATATTTCTGATTGTAACCTATAACTGATGCTTTGTGGTCTTATGCTTCCATCTATTGGAAATATTTAGCAATTAAAAGGTATTAATTCACGTACAGACATTGGTGAGGCAGCTGAGAAATAAAGTGTATTTTTCTGGTTAATTCCTGAGATCTCAAACCTGCCCCATCTATCCTACGCCAATTGCTGGACTTTCATATAGATGTTACCAGGTCACCCAGTTCAAACCACATTTGAAAAACATGTCTTGTTTATCAAGTGTTCTGCCTTGCAATAATAAATATAATAAAATAACAAAACAATAAAAGCAAAATGCTTAGACAGGTTTTAATTAACAAAATAATCAACATGCTATTTAGAAACAAAATAGTTTCTAGAAGTGTTCTACGCTACCCTACCCTAGAAGTAGGGTTAAGGGTAAAAATAGTTAATATTTAGTGTTCGGGGTTAGGAGTTGGGGCTGAAATAGGAAGGGTTAGAGTTTCTGTATAGCACTTTGTGACATCTGCTGATGTAAAAAGGGCTTTATAAATACATTTGATTGATTGTTTGGTTTAGGGTTTTTAAGGCAAAAAACAGTATGGGTTTATAGCTCTCTTGCTCCTCCCTGTGGCCTTCTGTGGGTACTACATAACTCATTCACAACACCTGCTAGGCTCATAATCTGAGGTAGCAACTGAGTCAGATCTACAAATCAATGAGCTAGACCTGTCCGTCTGGTTTGCAACTCAGTGAACCTGCGCAGCATTCGCTCAATTCAATGTCTACGAATGAAGATTTAGATGCATATCAAATTACCCAGCAGCCATTTAGAAACAAGAAGAAATGTTTTATCTTCTTTTAAAAATGTATTCTGGCTGTTTAAATCGGCCACATCTTGAAAAAGAGGACAGTAATAATAGTAATAATAATTTAATAAAGATATACCCATCTAAAATATATTAACTGATAATCTGAGAACAGTAATATTGAAGGTACCCATAAGCAACCATTTCTGATTAAAAAACAAAGATGCATTTTTTGGGAAATATACTCTTAATAATTCTTCAGCACAATTGTCATCTCACCTCTTAGCTTTGGTGTCATGTTCCCCGGAGAGTCTTATTTTAGAGGCAGGGCCCCCCTCCTCTCTCTCCCCAGAGAGACTCATTTTAGAGGCAGGGCCCCCCTCCTCTCTCTCCCCAGAGAGACTCATTTTAGAGGCAGGGCCCCCCTCCTCTCTCTCCCCAGAGAGACTCATTTTAGAGAACTGAAACCTAATCAGAGATCCAACATGTTGGTTGTGGTTAACACAGTAATTCTTTAATGTCAATTGTTCTCATTTATTTATTATCTCTTTGAGAAATAAAACATTTACTAACAGACATAGAAACAGTCAGATGATTTAATGCAATCACATGAACATGTAGTTGTGACATTTCATCTCCATGGTAACTGTCAATAATAATAATGAGTCACTGTTTGTTAAGGTAGTTTTAGACAGTACAGCAACAACAATAATAATAATAATAACAATAATAATAATAAGTCACTGTTTGTTAAGGTAGTTATAGACAGTACAGCAACAACAATAATAATGATAATAACAATAATAATAAAAATAAGTTACTGTTTGTTAAGGTAGTTATAAACAGTATAGCAACAATAATAATAATAATAATAAGTCACTGTTTGTTAAGGTAGTTATAGACAGTACAGCAACAATAATAATAATAATAATAACAATAATACTACAAATAAGTCACTGTTTGTTAAGGTAGTTCTAGACAGTACAGCAACAATAATAATAATAATAATAATAAGTCACTGTTTGTTAAGGTAGTTTTAGACAGTACAGCAACAATAATAATAATAATAATAACAATAATAATACAAATAAGTCACTGTTTGTTAAGGTAGTTATAGACAGTACAGCAACAATAATAATAATAATAATAACAATAATACTACAAATAAGTCACTGTTTGTTAAGGTAGTTCTAGACAGTACAGCAACAATAATAATAATAATAATAATAAGTCACTGTTTGTTAAGGTAGTTTTAGACAGTACAGCAACAACAATAATAATGATAATAACAATAATACTACAAATAAGTCACTGTTTGTTAAGGTAGTTATAGACAGTACAGCAACAACAATAATAATGATAATAACAATAATAATAAAAATAAGTTACTGTTTGTTAAGGTAGTTATAAACAGTATAGCAACACAAGGCCATGTCTCACAATTATTTGTGAATTAAAAGTTGATATTTATTGTCTTTCAATCTGTTATTTTCTAAACGTATCTGAGAATGTAGACAGAAGGGCTAAAACGGACATGAATGATCTGAGGGGGAAAAGATTGATCCATTCAGAAAGTATATTTGCAACAGGTAAGAAATGTTATATTATGTAAAGTAGACTAGGTTATAATGTATAGTAGTGGGTTGTTAGTGATATGTAGATGTTATATTATGTAAAGTAGACTAGGTTATAATGTATAATAGCGGGTTGTTAGTGATATGTAGATGTTATATTATGTAAAGTAGACTAGGTTATAATGTATAGTAGTGGGTTGTTAGTGATATGTTATATTATGTAAAGTAGGCTAGGTTATAATGTATAATAGCAGTTTGTTAGTGATATATAGATGTTATATTATGTAAAGTAGTATATGTTATAATGTATAGTAGTGGGTTGTTAGTGATATGTAGATGTTATATTATTTAAAGTAGACTAGGTTATAATGTATAGTAGTGGGTTGTTAGTGATATGTAGATGTTATATTATGTAAAGTAGACTAGGTTATAATGTATAATAGTGGGTTGTTAGTGATATGTAGATGTTATATTATGTAAAGTAGACTAGGTTATAATGTATAATAGTGGGTTGTTAGTGATATGTAGATGTTATATTATGTAAAGTAGACTAGGTTATAATGTATAGTAGTGGGTTGTTAGTGATATGTAGATGTTAAATTATGTAAAGTAGACTAGGTTATAATGTATAGTAGTGGGTTGTTAGTGATATGCAGATCAAGGTCTATACCTCGGCTACAGCCTACATATCATAGATGACCAGTCTAAACCTGTTCAGGTCAGTTCACATAATGTTATAGGCCTACCAGTAGCAGGACAGAGAATGTACTGTATATAACCTACATATCATAGACAACCAGTCTTAACCTGTTCAGATCAGTTCACATAATGTTATAGACCTACCAGTAGCAGGACAGAGAATGTACTGTATATAACCTACATATCATAGATGACCAGACTAAACCTGTTCAGGTCAGTTCACATAATGTTATAGTCCTACCAGTAGCAGGACAGAGAATCTACACTATATATACAAAAGTATGTGGACACCCCTTCAAATTAGTGGATTCGGCTATTTCAGCCACACCCGTTGCTGACAGGTGTATAAAATCGAGCAGACCGCCATGCAATCTCCATAGACAAACATTGGCAGTAGAATGACCCGTACTGAAGAGCTCAGTGACTTTCAACAGGGCACCGTCATAGGATGCCACCTTTCCAACAAGTCAGTTCGTCAAATTCCTGCCCTGCTAGAGCTGCCCCGGTCAACAGTAAGTGCTGTTATTGTGAAGTGGAAACGTCTAGGAGCAACAAAGTCTCAACCGCGAAGTGGTACGCCACACAAGCTCACAGAACGGGCCCACCGAGTGCAGAAGCGCATAAAAATCGGCGCAGTGGAAACGTGTTCTTCGGAGTTATGAATCACGCTTCACCATCTGGCAGTCCGGCGGACGAATCTGGGTTTGGCGGATGCCAGGAGAATGCTACCTGCCCCAATGCATAGTGCCAACTGTAAAGTTTGGTGGAGAAGGATTAAAGGTCTGGGGCTATTTTTCATAATTCCAGCTAGGCCCCTTAGTTGAAGTGAAGGGAAATCTTAACGCTACTGTAACGGGCTTCCTCCTTCTCCTCATCCGAAGAGGAGTAGCAGGGATTTGACCAAAATGCAGCGGGTTGTGAATACATATTGATTTAATAGACAAAACGGAAAAACACGACAAACACTTGAATAATTACAAAACAAATAAACGAATGTAGACAGACCTGGACACGAACTTACATACAACGTGAAGAACGCATGAACCAGGAAAACAGACTACATAAAACGAACGAACTAACAAAAACCGGAACAGTCCCGTGTGGCGTAACATACAGACACTGACTCAGGAGACAACCACCCACGACAAACAATGTGAAACAACCTCCCTATGTATGTCTCTCAATCAGAGGAAAACGAAAACACCTGCCTCTGATTGAGAGCCATACAAGGTCAATTAAACCTGACACTTAACATAGAACAAACACAGACTGCCCACCCAGCTCACGTCCTGACCCACTAAACACAACAATACAAAAGGAAAACAAGGTCAGGAACGTGACAGCTACAGCATAAAATGACATTCTAGACGATTCTTCCAACTTTGTGGCAACAGTTTGGGGAAGGCCCTTTCCTGTTTCAGCATGACACTGTCCCAGTGCACAAAGCGAGGTCCATACAGAAATGGCTTGTTGAGATCGGTGTGGAAGAACTTGACTGGCCTGCACAGTGCCCTGACCTCAACCCCATCGAACACCTTTGGGATGAATTGGAACGCCGACTGCGAGCCAGGCCCAATCTCCCAACACCAGTGCCCGACCTCCCTAGTGCTCTTGTGGCTGAATGGAAGCAAGTCCCCGCAGCAATGTTCCAACATCTAGTTGAAAGCCTTCCCAGAAGAGTGGAGGCTGTTATAGCAGCAAAGAGGGGGACCAACTCCATATGAATGCCTATGATTTTGGAATGAGATGTTCGACTAGCAGGTGTCCACATACTTTTGGTCATGTAGTGTATATAGCCTAATCTAAATCAAATCAAATTTTATTGGTCACAATGTCTGAGCGGTATAGACTAAGATACAGTAGAATAGAATAGAATACAGTTTATACACATTAGATGAGTAATACATAGACTAAGATACAGTAGAATAGTATAGAATACAGTATATACATATGAGATGAGTAATGTCAGATATTTATAGCCGAGGCCAGATACTTTTCACAACATTTCCAACAGACCATCAGGTTGGTCGGCATGATTAGTGATCATACTGTAGCTCAAACCTACTGTGACTGTTGAATGTCTGACGACGACCTAACTTTATAATAGTTTGTAGCCTACCTACCAGAATCTGCCTGTCTTTCCTTCAAATCAACACATGTATCTGTCTTCTAATGCAGTGGTGTAAAGTATTTCATTAAAAACACTTTAAAGTACTGTTTTTGGGGGTATCTGTCCTTTACTATACTATTTATATTTTTAACAACTTTCATAAAGAAAATTATGTACTTTTTACTCCGTACATTTTCCCTGACGCCCAAAAGTACTCGTTACGTTTTGAATGCTTAGCAGGACAGATAAATGGTCCAATTCACACACTTATCAAGAGAACATCCCTGGTCATCCCTACTGCCTCTGATCTGGCGGACTCACTAAACAGAGAACATTCCTGGTCATCCCTACTGCCTCTGATCTGGAGGACTCACTAAACAGAGAACATTCCTGGTCATCCCTACTGCCTCTGATCTGGAGGACTCACTAAACAGAGAACATCCCTGGTCATCCCTACTGCCTCTGATCTGGCAGACTCACTAAACACAAATGCTTTGTTTTTAAATGATGTCTGAGTGTTGGAGTGTGACCCTGGCTATCCGTAAATTAAAATAACAAGAAAATTGTGCCGTCTGGTTTGCTTAATAAATTGATTTTTAAATTATTACTACTTTACTTTTACTTTTGATACTTAACTATATTTGAAACCAAATACTTTTAGACTTTTACTGAAGTAGTATTTTACTGTGTGACTTTCCCTTTTACTTGAGTCATGTTCTATGAAGGAATCTTTCCTTTTACTCCAGTTTGAGAACTGAGTTCTGTTTCCACCACTGTTCTAACGTTCCATATGAGACACAGTTTCAACAGACATTCTGGAACTGCGTCGGCTACAAAGTTACTTTACATTTCATATCAGGAAATAAAGTAACGGTCACTGGGGGAATTCGTTGTGCATTGCCCGGCTCCCCGGGTGAGCAGAGTTTACGCATTTAATACCATTCCATTGGTCCTTAAAATAAATGTCCACTCCCCTGTAGCACCGGGCCATGCAAAACGAACTTCCCACTGTCGCAGCGCACAGAGACACAGAGTTCTAAACCCAGACGCGTTTCTTCAAGACATCTCTCTTACATTATTTTTGATAAACATATAATTTACTCGAAACCAAGTTTAGCTGTGTTTTTTTCCTCCAAAATGTGAGTTACTGTAGGCCTTTAATAATTATAAACAGGCCTACAAACCAAAAGGTTTTAATTTGAGAATGTTAATTTGTATGCCTCAAATATTAAACTGTCTTAAAATATTTGATGATTAGTTGAATCAGGTGTGTAAGTGCTGGTAAGAACAAAAGGATTGAGAAACCCTGAGACAAACATAAAACCATATAATTGAAAAGCTCCTCCACCATCTTTACCAGCCGTTTTACTGATAACATGTAGGCCTACTGATTAGTTTACACTTTGAAAACTGCTGTCTGTCAGCAACTCAGCTCCAGTAGCAGTTCTACTAACTAGTAATATCTCATTCCAGGTATTCATTCTCTTATTCTGTCCTTTAGAATAGATTATTGTTCAGAAATACTTACTTTATTTTTCAGTTCTCTCCATATAGTGTTTTCTGCTCTGTCGTCTCAAAATGGATCCTGAACAAAAGAACAACTTTACTTTCTGTTTCAGATCAGCCGTCTCCCCACCCTGATAATAAAGTGTTTTATTGGTATCTTCCACTAGATGGCAGTAAACACCTGCTGAAACTAGACTTTACAACTATGTGTTTGGTTTCATACAAGCAGTGTCCCAGAGGAGGAGTGCTGATCTAGGATCAGGCCCCCTCTCCATGTAATCTGATTCATTATGATCTAGGATCAGGTCCCCCTTCTCCAAGTAATCTGATTCATTATGATCTAGGATCAGGCCCCCTCTCCATGTAATCTGATTCATTATGATCTAGGATCAGGTCCTCCTGTCCATGTAATCTGATTCATTATGATCTAAAAGGCTGATCCTAGATCAGCTCTCCTACTCTTTATGAATACTGTCACAGGTGACTCCTCAAGATGAGGCTCATAATTTATAAAAGTTATATTCTTTAAAAAAAATTGAGATCAGTTTCCCTCCTCTCCGTGTAATCTGATTCATTATGATTGTTTTGTCTCCTGTCTCTTTATATTCATGTAGCCTGGGGGCCATGTAATCTGATTCATTATGATTGTTTTGTCTCATGTCTCTTTATATTCATGTAGCCTGGGGGCCATGTAATCTGATTCATTATGATTGTTTTGTCTCATGTCTCTTTATATTCATGTAGCCTGGGGGCCATGTAATCTGATTCATTATGATTGTTTTGTCTCATGTCTCTTTATATTCATGTAGCCTGGGGGCCATGTAATCTGATTCATTATGATTCTTTTGTCTCATGTCTCTTTATATTCATGTAGCCTGGGGGCCATGTAATCTGATTCATTATGATTGTTTTGTCTCATGTCTCTTTATATTCATGTAGCCTGGGGGCCATGTAATCTGATTCATTATGATTGTTTTGTCTCATGTCTCTTTATATTCATGTAGCCTGGGGGCCATGTAATCTGATTCATTATGATTGTTTTGTCTCATGTCTCTTTATATTCATGTAGCCTGGGGGCCATGTAATCTGATTCATTATGATTGTTTTGTCTCATGTCTCTTTATATTCATGTAGTCTGGGGGCCATGTAATCTGATCCATTATGATTGTTTTGTCTCATGTCTCTTTATATTCATGTAGCCTGGGGGCCATGTAATCTGATTCATTATGATTGTTTTGTCTCATGTCTCTTTATATTCATGTAGCCTGGGGGCCATGTAATCTGATTCATTATGATTGTTTTGTCTCATGTCTCTTTATATTCGTGTAGCCTGGGGGAAATGTAGCTGTATTGAAATGACCTTGTTTTATAACCTTCTTTGTTGCTCAATGGAACTTCAATTGTCCTGACCACGTCCAATTCTTTCACACGGTAATGCTCCAGCATCCACTCAGAGATTATACATCTAATGCATTCCTCAAATACTGCAGAGTTGTTCAGCAAGTCCCTGAGATCGTCCTGTTCAACCACATGTATTAGTTTATTTGTCAGATGAAACCTGAGGGGATCACTGTAGTGTCATAATGCATCAACAATGGTTCTGAGGTCCTCAACAATGTTATTCTGTACCGTAGCTGGGATGCAGTGTTCTTTCCTGATTTTATAAATAAAAAGACAGATATTGTTTTAGAGACCTTCAATTAGCTGCTCAGTGTTGATCTCTGTGGCTTGAACATATTCAGCCTCTGGCAGACTCTCTACATCGCTCATGTCATCTTCAATGGGATCAGTCCTAGTATCAAATTCATCATGAGGACAATTCTCATCTAAGTTGTCTCTGAAAAGCTCTCTGTGGTTTTGGTAGATGTGTGACCGATAGACGCTGAAACATCTATTTGTTTTCCCCCATTAACTCCACAGGTAATTAGAACATGTGGTTCATGCTGGTGATAGAGGACAATATGTGTGAGTCGTCTGGACACAGAGAACGTTTGCTCGTTGCAAAGTGGACTATTGAATAGAGTTGGCTTTCTTCAGAAAGACTGTGAACCTTGGAATGATGGGATGGAATCATGGAGATCATTGGTACTCAGCCACTTGCTGACATCATCAAGGGACCAGTCTTCCACAGCCACACTCTAATTCTAGTTGACACTAAAAGCAAAAGTGAAATGTATGTGTTGAGGCTGAAACAAAACAATAATAATTATTTGACCCTGCTGGTCATCTATGAACATTAGAACATCTTGGCCATGTTCTGTTATAATCTCATCCCGACAACAGCCAGAAGAGGACTGGCCACCCCTCATAGCCTGGTTCCTCTCTAGGTTTCTTCCTAGGTTCTGGCCTTTCTAGGGAGTTGTTCCTAGCCACCGTGCGTCTACACCTGCATTGCTTGCTGTTTGGGGTTATAGGCTGTGTTTCTGTACAGCACTTTCTGATATCCGCTGATGTAAGAAGGGCTTTATAAATACATTTGAATGATTGATTGATCCCAGTCTTTCCAGACAACCACCTTTTCTCCTAATTAGTATTTATGGTTGTTCCATAACGAAGCAGAGATTGTCAGTAAAGGTGAAGATATCTGTCTCTTATTTATCTGACTCCATATTTCTTAGTTTGGGACATTATGGGATTCTGCAGTCCCACATTTAAGTGTTGACTCAGATAATATGATGCTCCAAATGGGGCATTAATTTCTTCTTCCATGTCGACCCAAATTGTCCTATTAGAGTTGTCAATAAAGAGCCTATCAGGGCAGTTATAAAGTCTTCTTGATATAATTGTCCTATTAGAGTTGTCAATAAAGAGCCTATCAGGGCAGTTATAAAGTCTTCTTGATATAATTACATGTTAGGGAACTTTAATCCTCCCTTCTAAGTCTTTGCATGTATTCTAGCTTGGTTCATCCTGGCCCTTTTAATAGTCCAAATTAATCATTTTGTCTACAGATCATATTCTTTGTTGTTTCATTAGTTAAAACCTGCATTTCAGGAAGGGATCCAGTCTAAATCACTAGAAATGAGCATTTTATAGCTGATATTATTCATTTCTATCCCCCCAGCAGGGAGTTTTTGCATGTTTCAGTGTGAAAAAAGTAGGCAACCCTGTCACCAGTAGGCAACCCTGTTGTCATGGTCACCAGTTAGCATCACTGTTGTCATGGTCACCAGTTAGCATTCATGTTGTCATGGTCACCAGTTAGCATTCATGTTGTCATGGTCACCAGTTAGCAACCCTGTTGTCATGGTCACCAGTTAGCATCACTGTTGTCATGGTCACCAGTTAGCATTCATGTTGTCATGGTCACCAGTTAGCATCCCTGTTTATGGATCAAAAAAAAAAAAAAAAAAATGTATTAAAATGTTTGTAAAATATTTTATTTATTTATTCATATTACAAAAATCTACTTACATTGCTGCATCAAACATGTCTAGCAAACCAAACACAGGTATTAACAATACTCAAACATACAAAAATATCAATACAAATAAAATAATACAAAAAATAAACAAATTAAGTGCAATTATATTCACTCTGAAAATATCTTATTATAATGATTCATGAAGATGTTATTCTTGTTGTTGTTCACTAGGGTTAGTGTTTTAATAAGATAATTAAATTCAATCAGGAAAAATTTGTAATTTTGGTATAGAATTTTGGAATCTTTGTTTGTGTATAAAGTATTTGGCAACAAGAATAAAAAAATTAACAATCATTTCAGTGGTTTTGTTATCATTGCAATAGTAACATATTATATATTTTATGTTAAAAATATAGCAAGTGTTCATAATGGTAAATAAGTACTTTGCAAGGTTTTCCCAAAATTCTGACACAAATTTACATTCAAAGAACAGGTGAGACAGATTCTCACCTTCTTTTCCACAGAAAACGCAGATATCATCAATAGCCACACATTTGGAAATCATAGAATTACATGGATATATCTTATGTAAAATGTTGAAGTGCACTTCCTTAACTTTGTTTGGTATACAGTATTTGTAAGGCCTTAACCATGCATTTTTCCAGACAATGTCAGGAAATAAGCATGTTCCAGAAAAACTTTCCTCTCGGTGTAAGTTGGTTTTGTGAATGAAGAATTTGTGTTATATGTTTATTACAACAAGATTTCTCAAGTAAGCCCATGCCTTCCAATCTGAGTTCTGGATAAACTTTGTGATCATTCCCAAAATTAAGATGACTTTTCATAAGTGTAGTTAGACCACTGGGAACGGCTTTGATCACAGAAATAAACTCTCTGAAAGGTATTGGAAACTCTTTCAATGTTATAAATTGTTCATTTGTGAGAATATTACCCTTGTTGTCGAAAATATCAAGAACAAAGTCAATATTCCTCTCATGCCAGCTGGGGTAGAACAATGACTTATTCCTTACAGTTATGTCTGAATTATTCCACAAAAGAGCTTTATGAGGGGAAGAATTGCAGGAAACATATTTTCCAGGCCATTACGCTTGTTGGTGAAACCTAGCCAATTTAGCAGGTAATCTTTCAGGAATAAAATTACATTTCAGTAAAAATTGAAGACCTCCCAATTTATTAAACACATTATTTGGAATGAAATACCATATTGAATCAGTATCGATCAAACATTTTTTCAACCAGTTTATCTTGAAAGTGTTATTTATGTCAACAAAATCCAACACTTCTTGACCGCCTTCAGCTCTTTTGTTAGAAAGGACATATTTTTTTAGTATGTGAGACTTATTTTTCCAGATGAAGACAAGAAAGGTCTTATTGATCTCTTTACAAGTAGCCGGATTTACACATAACGATAATGAGTGGTACACAAAACGAGACAGTCCCTCTGCCTTGGACAGAAGTACTCTCCCAAGTATAGAAAGATCTCTTTGTAGCCAATTATTAAATATATTTTTAGTTCAAATTTTAGGAGAGAAATTCAAATGTTGTCTGACTAACTGGTTTTTTGACAGATGTATTCCTAAATATTTAACACAGTCCTTTACAGGAATATTTTCAATTTCTTTATCATCAGAGTCAAATAAACATAAGATTTCACATTTAGAAACATTCAGCATTAATCCTGATGCAATAGAAAATGCAGTTATAGCATTAAGGGCTTGTGCGACCTGGTCTTTGTCCCTTAAGAAAAGAGTAGTATCATCAGCCAGTTGGGAAATGTTGATTTCTTTGTTAAAAATGGTTAAGCCATACAAATGTGCATCATTCAGAATATCTAGAGATAGAAGTTCCACAACCAAAATGAATAAAAATGGCGAAATTGGGCAACCCTGTCGTACACTTCTGTTGATACTAAATCTTTTGGAAGTATTAAGGTTTAGTAGCACAGAACTATTTATATCTTTGTAAAACATGCGAATTACTTTAATAAAATGTTCCCCAAATCCAAAAAGTAAAAGAGAAATTCATGTTCAATTGTGTCAAAGGCTTTACAGAAGTCCAGAAATAGGACAACCGCATCTGAGTCAATTGCATCTGAGTAATCTATAAGGTCCAAGACTAAACTAATGTTAGAGCTTATGTGACGGCCCTTCATAAATCCTGTTTGAGTCTCATTTATAATGGTATCTATTCCTTTCTTTAATCATTTGGCATAAACCAGAGCAATCAATTTGTAATCAACATTTAATAAAGTAATTGGTCTCCAATTGTCAATGAGAGAAGGGTCTTTATCAGGCTTCGGAATCAATGAAATAAGGCCCTGTTTCAAAGTGGAGACCGTTTCCCCATTTTTAATGCAACCTTGAAACATATTGAAAATCGGGTCTTCTAGCAACTCCCAAAACTGTCTATAGAATTCAACTGACAGGCCATCAGGGCCAGGTGATTTCCCTTTTTTCATTGAATTCAGAGCCTCTCTAATTTCACCAATTGACACAGGTGAATCGCAAACTGAGTGGAAATCATCCTCAATTACTGGGACACAATTCTGAATGTGGCAAATGTAACTTTCACAACCATCTTCCTGAAATTGAGAGCTGTAAAGGTTTTCATAAAAGGAATTGACAAATGATGATATTGTAATGGGATCTTTGCATAAAACATTGTTAATTTTGAGTGCAGTAATAGATTTTATTTTTCTAGTTTCTCTTTTCAAGTGCAAAAAAGTAACTAGTGTTTCTATCCCCCTCTTCAATCCATTTTGCTCTTGACCTTACAAAGGCGCCCTTTGCCAGATCCGTGTAAGTCTGTTCTAATTCTAGTTGTAAAGACCTGAACACAGACTCCTCTTCTTCAGATAGATTATCTTTCTTTAGAAAACTGTCAAGCTTGCTCATCATCATCATGCAGATTTAGAAGCACGGTGGCTATGAAAAACTCCCATGAAAAGCCAGAACCTAGGAAGAAACCTAGAGAGGAACCAGGCTCTGAGGGGTGGCTAGTCCTCTTCTGGCTGTGCCGGTGGAGATTATAAGCGTACATGGCCATTAAGGCCAGATTGTTCTTCAAGTACTGTAGTTCAAAGTTCTTCATAGATGACCAGCAGGGTCAAAAATAATGTGGTTATAGAGGGTGCAACAGGTCAGCACCTCGGGAGTAAATGTCAGTTGGCTTTTCATAGCCGAACATTCAGAGGTCGAGACAGCAGGTGTTCTAGAGAGAGAGAGGGAGAGAGAGAAAGAGGTGGGGGAGAGGGAGAGAGAGCGAAGATCGAAACAGCAGGTCCGTGACAAGGTATCACGTCCGGAGAACACACATGCCCCTTCATGTGATACATGATGTTTGGCTGTGCTGTGTGAAGTGTTATCTTATGGGTTTGGTGATTGTTCTGTGTGAAGCCGTATTCTGCATTGCATCATGGAATGTGATGTGAAATCCCTGGGCCTATGGCTGTTGAAGCTACTCCACTGCAGATACTCAATAAATGTGTAACCAAGGGGGAACTAGCACATTTCTCTGAGAAAAGCTGCTTCAGTGCTACCAATCATCCAAAACACTTGAAACTCTTGTAAAATAATTTGCATTTATTTGATCAAATAGACTTTGAAAGGGTAAACATGCAGAAATTCCTCTTGTCAAAAGTCTTGCTGTTCCAAAAGTAGTTGTTCATGCAGCGTAACAGGTTACAGGTTCTTCTTGGTGAAGCACCTGAATGGCTTCATCATTGCTGAAAAGACCCTGACAATCAAGGATCGTTTTTTGATAGGCTGAGATATGGAGGGAGAAACCTCTCCAACTGGAGCTAGAAACACAAGAGAAATGGATGGGGTAAGAGAGAAAGAGAAATTGAGCGAGAGCGAGAGAGAGAGAGAGAGAAAGAGAGAGAGAGAGAGAGATATTTGTCCCCAATATTTGTCCCCAATATTTGGAACCAAGGACTGATCACCCCAATCCACAAAAGTGGAGACAAATTTGACCCCAATAACTACCGTGGAATATGCGTCAACAGTAACCTTGGGAAAATACTCTGCATTATCATTAACAGCAGACTCGTACATTTCCTCAATGAAAACAATGTACTGAGCAAATGTCAAATTGGCTTTTTACCAAATTACCGTACAACAGACCATGTATTCACCCTATACACCCTAATTGACAACCAAACAAACCAAAACAAAGGCAAAGTCTTCTCATGCTTTGTTGATTTCAAAAAAGCCTTCGACTCAATTTGGCATGAGGGTCTGCTATACAAATTGATGGAAAGTGGTGTTGGGGGTAAAACATACGACATCATAAAATCCATGTACACAAACAACAAGTGTGCGGTTAAAATTGGCAAAAAACACACACATTTCTTCACACAGGGTCGTGGGGTGAGACAGGGATGCAGCTTAAGCCCCACCCTCTTCAACATATATATCAACGAATTGGCGCGGGCACTAGAACAGTCTGCAGCACCCGGTCTCACCCTACTAGAATCCGAAGTCAAATGTCTACTGTTTGCTGATGATCTGGTGCTTCTGTCACCAACCAAGGAGGGCCTACAGCAGCACCTAGATCTTCTGCACAAATTCTGTCAGACCTGGGCCCTGACAGTAAATCTCAGTAAGACCAAAATAATGGTGTTCCAAAAAAGGTCCAGTCGCCAGGACCACAAATTCCATCTAGACACCGTTGCCCTAGAGCACACAAAAAACTATACATACCTCGGCCTAAACATCAGCACCACAGGTAGCTTCCACAGAGCTGTGAACGATCTGAGAGACAAGGCAAGAAGGGCATTCTATGCCATCAAAAGGAACATAAATTTCAACATACCAATTAGGATCTGGCTAAAAATACTTGAATCAGTCATAGAGCCCATTGCCCTTTATGGTTGTGAGGTCTGGGGTCCGCTCACCAACCAAGATTTCACAAAATGGGACAAACACCAAATTGAGACTCTGCATGCAGAATTCTGCAAAAATATCCTCTGTGTACAACGTAGAACACCAAATAATGCATGCAGAGCAGAATTAGGCCGATACCCACTAATTATCAAAATCCAGAAAAGAGCCGTTAAATTCTACAACCACCTAAAAGGAAGCGATTCCCAAACCTTCCATAACAAAGCCATCACCTACAGAGAGATGAACCTGGAGAAGAGTCCCCTAAGCAAGCTGGTCCTAGGGCTCTGTTCACAAACACAAACACACCCCACAGAGCCCCAGGACAACAGCACAATTAGACCCAACCAAATCATGAGAAAACAAAAAGATAATTACTTGACACATTGGAAAGAATTAACAAAAAAACAGAGCAAACTAGAATGCTATTTGGCCCTAAACAGAGAGTATACAGTGGCAGAATACCTGACCACTGTGACTGACCCAAACTTAAGGAAAGCTTTGACTATGTACAGACTCAGTGAGCATAGCCTTGCTATTGAGAAAGGCCGCCGTAGGCAGACATGGCTCTCAAGAGAAGACAGGCTATGTGCTCACTGCCCACAAAATGAGGTGGAAACTGAGCTGCACTTCCTAACCTCCTGCCCAATGTATGACCATATTAGAGAGACATATTTCCCTCAGATTACACAGATCCACAAAGAATTCAAAAACAAATCCAATGTTGATAAACTCCCATATCTACTGGGTGAAATTCCACAGTGTGCCATCACAGCAGCAAGATTTGTGACCTGTTGCCACAAGAAAAGGGCAACCAGTGAAGAACAAACACCATTGTAAATACAACCCATATTTATGTTTATTTATTTTAACTTGTGTGCTTTAACCATTTGTACATTGTTACAACACTGCATATATATAGTATGACATTTGTCATGTCTTTATTGTTTTGAAACTTCTGTATGTGTAATGTTTACTGTTCATTTTTATTGTTTATTTCACTTTTGTATATTATCTACCTCACTTGCTTTGGCAATGTTAACACATGTTTCCCATGCCAATAAAGCCCCTTGAATTGAAATTGAATTGAAAATTGAGAGAGAGAGAGAGAGAGAGAGAGAGAGAGAGAGAGAGAGAGAGAGAGAGAAATACAGTATAATAATGTGAAAAATAACAGTGCTATGAGTTTGGTAGGCATACTCTATGTTTCTAACACACACCTAAACAAAACTACAAGCTATAGCAGAGCTGTAAAACATCCTTACCTATGCAATGTCCATCAGTAGAGGGAATCTCAGTCTGTTCCTGGACTGAATGGCAGTCCTTTTTGTTTCCTCTCTTGGAACGCTAACAGAGAAAGGTAAAGAAAATGATCCAGAGAATAAATAAATAAATGGAACACTTCTGAGTCCAAGGCAACAATTTAGTGATGAATAAAACATATTTCTGGCATGTATTTGTCTGATCAGAGCCACATCAATAACATCAGCACCTAACTGGAACAACAACAACATGCTAACTCCCTGCTATACCTTGAAGTTGATCCTGAGTTTGGTCATTGAAAAGCAAAGGAAGCTCCTTCTTGCTTTCTGCTCAGCCCCCCTCTCTGTCTCAGCCTGGTTTGATGGGTTTGTTGCAGCAGAAGCTGGTCTTGACGCCTCCTTGCATCCCTGTACCAGCTGCTGGGTCAAGGACTTTACCAGGACTCTGTCAAATGCAGGGTCCTGGGAGGAAATAGCTGCTTGCAGGGTGTTATAAGAGCCAAACTCCTCCATGAGGTTTTTATGTACACCTCTGAACACCCTGTGGATGTGCAGCTTCTGGGAATATGCCTGTGTCCTGGAGAATCTGGATGCAGCACAGAACTCAGACAAGACTTGTCTGATGAGTTGCTGAGATGTTTCTGTCATGTCTGCTGCCTGTTGGGAAGGTCCATCTAGGGCAGCAACCGTCCATCCTCGACAGCAACCGTATCACCAGTATGGTGACCAAACACATGACATCATCTTTGCTGGAGTCCATCAAGTACTGCAGTAGGAATGCAGTGGCACTGCTGATGTCCGGGGTGATTAAGAGCTCCCTCAGATGGCCAGAGCTGCTGGGGATGCACACCTCCTTCTCTTCAATGTCAATCCCATCTCCCTTTGGTACCAAAGAGGTTCCCTTGCTGGTGAAAGACGGAGTGGATGAACGAAAAGCGGCTTTAGCACTCGGTGGTCGGCTGCTGTCATTCATTGGACTGTTACGATGCAGGGGTTCATCTGTGTGCGCCATCATCTTTGTCTTTAGGTCACCTGTAGAAATCTCTGGCATTTTAGAGTCCCTGATGTCGATGCAGGAGCTCCTGACTATGGGGCAGGTCAGATCAAAAGGCACTTTGTCAGAGATGGGAGTGCCAGGGAGGTTGATCTCTAACTCACACTCTGACCTAGGACCCTTTGAAGAGCTGGACAAGGAACTACGACCCTTTAAAGAAGTGGACAAAGATGAACAGGTTCTAGGGATGTCTTGGCAGACTTCTTCACTGTCATCCTCACTTTTCTCAACCTCCTTCAGCATAGTTCCTACCATATCGTTGATCTGAAGGAGCTCCCTGGAATCCTTCATTCGCCCTAAGTTTGAGATTTCACTCTGGATAGCAACCAGGATTTCCCCAAGGGTCTCTTTGGAAGAAGCATTTTCTGTCCTTTCGGATCCGGATGGCTTCAGCCCTGTGAAGAAATCCTTAAGTGTGTTCTTCATACTGATGCAGATGGTCTTAGCTGTTGACCAAAACTTCTCCTCTGATATTTTAACACTCAATTCAGTATCATCCAGTTGGGAGCCCCCGTGGGAGCACTGCGAAACTTTCCCACTTCTTTCCAGTAGCACAATGCCAGTGGACAAATTTTTCTGGAAAATAGTCACCATTCCTTTGACAAAGGTTTCCACTAATCCAGAGGCTGTATTTTGAGAGGACATGGAGGCAATCTCTGACGGCGAGCTAGATGATAAGCCAGCCTGCGGACCTTTCTGAAGACCAGTATGGCTGATCTGTGTGATAAAGGAATGACTGGATCTCATCAGCACTTTACTCACTGCCTCTTCTGCCTGAGTCTGAAAGTCATTGCTAGAGAGCTTCTTAATGCTCTGAATCAGACTAGTAGAGGACTGTGTGATTCTGACACTCTCTTCTGAGCTCAGTTGAGAACATTGAGTACTCACACTCAAGTCTTCATTGGGTGAGGGTGACTGGGAAATAGTATAGTCATCAAGCTCTGATAGGACACCATCAACAAACCAACAAGCCTCTAGGGAGTCATCAGATGAACTGACAACGTCCAAGGATTTACTCTCCACTTTTGATAACTCTGACTTGTAGATGGAAAAAACACTGCTAAGAACTTCTTGAGTACTGGTATCCAGATTGGAGAGACAGAGAGCTGGTATTGGTTGGCTCTCACTGGGAACTCTACTAAGTTTGGTGCTGGGTAACTGGACCTCAACAGTTGAAACAGTTGCCTTTTCCAGGGTGTCTGAATACTCCTGAAGAGAAGCGTCCTTAGCCACACCTTCTTCTCGAGCGGATAGAGTTAAAAGGTCCCTCAGCTTTGCTCGTATAAGGCCGTAGAGTGTGCGGGCTGGAGAGAAGGTTATCTTCTGTGAAGACCCTGTTTTGTGGTCATTTACAGGAACTGGCCAATCAACTGCTTCACATGTGCCTTCAAATGATGCTATCGTCTCCATGCCTCCCACAAATGCCTTAACAATCACTGTGGCAGTGGAGGTTACAGATGTCAGGGCTGTAGAGCTGGTATTCAGGGGTGCTTCAGTAAGGCTAGGAGCAGCACTAGAAGGCCTAGAGGAAGGAGCCATGCCAGAAGAGCTGCTGACTTTCCTTGTAAGGATGGTGCTCACCGCCTTGAGGGCTTTAGACTGAAAGTCGGGGCTAGAGAGGGTCTGAAGCTTTCTGGCCACCACACTGGTAGAGGATCCAGTCTCTTTGAGAAAGTGAGTGGTTCCTTCTTTCCCAGATGGACACTCAACATCAAGGTCACATTGAAGATTGGTCAGAAATGTAGACCCCAAGATTGTCATCTTCTTGGCCAGATCCAAGAGGATGTTGAAGTCCTGTGCCATTTTGTCCATTGTGCCGACAATGGCATCCAGCACATCATCGGTCACAGGGTCCATGAGGGGCTCGATAAACCCTACCCACTCTGGCTCAGACGTTTTGCTCTGTAGCTCGGCCAGGATCTGCACCGAGGCTACCCGAATCACCTCCTTGCCTGCTGCTATGTCCTGACTGTCCATAGGGGGGCAACTCCCCGAGCTGGCCTGAAGGGCCACTGAGAGGCCAGAGTTAAGTTGGTGTACTACCTCCCCCACGATAGCACAGCTCAACTCGGAGGAAGCTGGACGAGGTGGGGTTGGAGTGACCCTCAACCAGGGATATCAGGAGGCTCTCTTCTGTTTCCAAAAAAGAGCCTTCAGAGGCTCCTCCATGAGGGGAGCCTCTCTAGTTGCAGGCAAGCTCTGCAATGAGGTCTGGGACCTTGAAGATAAACACACAATCACCACTTATGCCATGCAAATGTGACCAACTGGTATCTTATCTGGGTCATTAGTGAGCCTGAAAACCAAATTAGAGCAATGATGGTTTACTTCTCATACCATCGTAGTTCTAGAAGCCTAAAGCCAACTGACACAATTTTTTGTCTGATTTTTATGTTTATACGACATCAGAATTTGACTAATTCTGAAAGGCATGTACCTGATCTATTTATTCATAGATTACTTTATGGCTTACCCAGTTAAAAATTACTTTCACCTGGACCCACCCCCTCAGGTGCAACATTTCTGACCAGAACTTAAAACTACAAGGTATGAATTCCACGTTAATAATTTATGATAAGTATGGGTCAGGTCTTGAAATGATTAAGTTCAAATATTGCTGTGAACATACCTCTTAAGCGACCAGCATGATGATGAGGTTCTGCAAGTGGATTTTTGGCGGCACCCTGCACTGCCATTCCCCCTCCTCTCCTTAGTCCAGTAGTTCATCTCACTGATCAGCAGCCTTTTCTCTCTCTCATCCAGACTGCCTAAGGAATCCTCAGACCCTGTCAGAGAGCACTGGGATTCTGGGGAGGTTGCCCCACTCCTCAGGTTCACCCCCATGATACGAGCTAGCGCTGGTAGGAGAATGCGGAGGGCTGTCTGGGTCACGACCTTAACAATCTTCAGACACAGCATGGAGAGCTGCTCGAATGTCAGCTATGATCAACAAACAGAGTAATGTTTTTGCCAATCAACCAATTCCATGACACCATTCCCTATATATATATATATATATATATATATATATATATATATAGTGCACAACTTTTGACCAGAACCTTATGTGGAGAGACTTACGTTATTTTTCATGCCATGCTGAATCCCTCTCCATTGGCTAGAGCAAAGAAAAGAAAGGAAACATATTTTAGCTGCACACTGGTGTTGAGTTAGTGGAGTCACTAGATAGCCATGTTAGGGATAATAAAAGTGTATTTAATTAAGCTATTAGCAAGTACATGAGTCATTTTGTTCTTGATTTACAGCAAGAGTTAGGGGTGTGGTTACAGTGATGTTAGGGTTAGGTGTAGTGTTTAAAATCCCATTTGTGGTTAGAAGGTGCACTATGACTATAAATTCAGATAAGTTGTATGTGAGGTTGGAAAAAGACATGGAACTTGCTCATCAGTTAGACTCCTCAGGAAAGAGAGGAGGATTGGGGCACAGCATGTCCCAATCTTGAGAGAAGGCATTAGAGTCCTCTGAGCCTCCTTCTCCAGCTGCTCAATGATAGATCCCCTTTCCCGGAAACCACACCCGGGTGTCTGAGAAGACTCTGGGAAACCGCAAAGAGAAATCTAAAGTTGAATCTGAACTTTATTCCTCATTTCCTTCACCTTTAGTGATTTGATTGCACTGGACAGGTAAAAGCACATCTCTCTGCGGGCCTCCACTATATTGCTTTCACCTATATAGATACTATCTTCTCCGATCAGTGCTGATGAATTTGAACACAACCTGCACCCGACATTAAGTAATCTCGGACCTGCACCAATGCTGCTGTCCTCCTCCACGGAAGTCTTCTTGGCACGGCCACTGGACTTACGTTTAGCCTACATGACAACAGATTATAGGTCTCATAGCAGATCTAAGGTCAGTGTAGTGTCTCCTAATGCTTTAAGGTTAGGATTTAGTGATAGTAAACTAATCCTAGATCTGTGCCTAAGTAGGCAGAGGATGTGTAAAGGACAGCATATTTCTTACCTTGCCTCCTGTCCTGTTCTTGTTGGTCTCATGTGTCTCTGTTTCCTCCTTCATATTCTCCACAACTTTATTTTGGTCATCCGGATGATCCTCCCATTTCACGTTCTGGTGGATAAATGAGAGGTCAATATCAGTCCAAGGTTGTGACTTTACGAAACAAATGATTCTCTCCTATTTCAAACAAAACGGCAATAGTGGTCAGATTTCAGTCCATGGATCAAACCAGTGACACCTATTGCTGTGGTAGTGACCTACTATATTGTTAGTAATTTCTCCTCTCAACTCAAAATAGGCTAAATGAACCATACCTTGCTGTCGTCAGCCATTATGTGTAGTCCGTTGACTAAGGGTCTGCGCCTGTTATACTGTAGCTGTTCTGATAGGCTGCTGTTCTGATAGGCTACTGTAGCTGTTCTGATAGGCTACTGTAGCTGTTCTGATAGGCTACTGCAGCTGTTCTGATAGGCTACTGCAGCTGTTCTGATAGGCTACTGCAGCTGTTCTGATAGGCTACTGTAGCTGTTCTGATAGGCTACTGCAGCTGTTCTGATAGGCTACTGTAGCTGTTCTGATAGGCTACTGTAGCTGTTCTGATAGGCTACTGCAGCTGTTCTGATAGGCTACTGCAGCTGTTCTGATAGGCTACTGCAGCTGTTCTGATAGGCTACTGCAGCTGTTCTAATAGGCTACCTCTGCTGTTCTGATAGGCTAATGCAGCTGTTCTGTAACTGTTAAACTAGTCTAATCTAATCTATCCGTTGAAAACCCGTCAGTGAACCGTCCTCAAACACAATGAACTGATGTCAATATGGAAATTAACCTTCACATAAATATATCAAATACATGACGTCAGATATGCCTAGAGGTATTGTTGACTTAATCAGAATACAGGATGGAGGCCAAGATGGCGTCGCTGTGAGAGGGAGTGTTTTCTCGCTCTTCAAAGCAATATTGAGGGTTAGGTGGTTAACAGTCAAATATTGGCTATTAATATTGGAAGAAACTAACTATAACTTTTTTTATGGACATGGGATAAGTTTAGAGTTAGTTTTTGTCAAGTTGAATGGGAAGAACACGACAGAAAGACAAAAGTAGACGAAATATCCAAGTCTCGCAGAAGACGGCTGACATGCTAGCTAGCCACAACGAGAACCAGAGCAGCATGGATACACAAGAAGCCGCGAACTCAAGCAAGAGAAAGAACAAAACTGACCAGGATGAAATCCTTGCAAACTCTTTACCTCAGACCCCAAGTAAAAATCCACCGGTGAAAAAAGTAAAAGAAAACATTTCCATGTCGGAACTTTTCCCTGCAATCCAGTCCCTGTCTACTAAACAAGACGCCACGCTCTCCAAAGTGTCCCTCGTAGAGCGGGCTACAGAAGAAACATCAAAGACGATCGATCATTTGTCAGAAACTGTCAATCAACTACACAAAATTGTGAGCGAGAACAAGGATAAGATAACGATCCTAGAGAATGAGCTGAAGAAAATGCAATCCAAAAATAATGAGCTGTGTGAGAATGTAGCTGAACTTCAAAGGTACTCTCGCAGGTGGAATCTGAAAATCCAAGGTGTAAAAGAGGTAGAGGGAGAGGATATTAGAGAAGTAGTCATTAATATCCTGGGAAAAGTGGCACCATGCATCAAAGACAGGCTAAGAGACGTGATTGATGTGGTACATCGACTTGGGAAACGAAGATCTGATGGACCCCCTCGCAATATCATCTTGCGCTTCACAATGCGCAATTACAGGGACATCATATGGAAAATGGCCAAGGGGAACAAGTTTCTGGACCAGAAGAAACTCCGCATCAAAGAAGCTCGGATACCGCAGGATCAGGCTGCCAGAGAGAAACTGGCCGCTTATACAGAAGGCGCGACAAGAGGGAAAGAAGGCGGGGTTCAAGGGCCCACACGCGTTTATCGAAGGAAGAATGATTACTGGGTAACTCTGTTGACATGAACCAAATTGGAACTGTGAGTACTACCATGAGTACAGTTAATGTACTGCCAATAATACATGTACCGTTCCAACTACAACTGATGAACACTTGCCAAAGAAAAGGAAGTAAATAGATTTGTTATTCTGTTAACCACCGCTACCTCAGCTGAGCGTAGTTTTCCGTCGGAGTAATCCTCTCAAGGTTCACCGTTTGTTTTATTGTTCACGTTAATACTTGTTATCTAATTTGTGTTCTTTATTTTTTAATGCAGGAGTTCGTTTTCAATTCACTCATTATCGTTAGTCTGAATGCTAGGGGTTTGAGAAATCCTACAAAAAGGAAAGCTTTATTTTTATACTGTGAACGCAGTAACGCAGATTTTGTCCTTCTTCAGGAAACTCATTCGGGTGAAAGTGATTTGAAATTTTGGAAAGCACAATGGGGAGATATGGCCTATTTCAGTCATGGATCAAATCACTCTGCTGGTGTTTTGACACTTATTCACAAGTTTAAAGGTGACATTCTAGAATCCACATCTTCACAAGACGGCAGATGGGTCATAGTAACTGTGAAACTTGACAATGCTATTTTCATCATCTGTGATGTATACGGACATAACTCACATGCTCCTAATAAGACCCTTTTTACCCAATTTACCAGGAAAGTACAGGATTTAAGCAACAAATACTCAGAGGCTTTTATAATTATTTCAGGAGATTTTAATGTAACACCTGATGCATCTGCTGATCGTTTTCCTCCTAGAACGAGTCAAAACCCTCAAAATAGTAACATTATTATTACATTATGCAAGGATCTCTGTGTTGAGGATGCCTGGCGTTATTTCAATCCGGATGCAAAGGGTTATACCTGGACCAACAAAACTATGTCACGTAAATCTAGAATAGATTTATTCCTAATTTCCCCTCTTTTGTTACAATTTGTTATAGATGTAGATCAGGGGTGTCAAACTCATTTCGCATCGTGGGCCACATACGGCCTAGGGAGATGTCAAGTGGGCCGGACCATTAAAATTATACCATACTCTGCTATAAATAAACAAAATATCATGTCTTTCCTTTGTTTTGGTGTAAAGAAGCACAAGAACATTAGGAAAATATTGAAATTTAATGAACTATCCTTTTACAAAACATTTCATGAAACACCTCATATTTCCTTAGACAAATGTGCAATTTACTTTTATCATTCACAAATATGCATTGCAACTGATCCCACTGATTGTACAAAGGCACAAAACTTTAATTGGTACTGAAAAATATAGTAATGCACTTTAAGATTAAATGAGACTTTTAAAGAAAGGAATTTTTAAACCACTTACACATACGCATATAAAATCTAAATGTAATCCCTGCGTACACCTTACAAACTAAGGAGAGTGATTTTAAATGTGTAATGAAGAAAGTGTTCGCCTGTCCTGTAAATCTGTAAACTTCATACATGAAACATACATACACATACAATACATACTGAAAATTTATGGAGTTGTATGAACAGTAGAATTCCATCACACAACTTTTGTTTTGAAGCTGCTGTCACGATCGTGTACTGGAGAGAATGAGGACCAAGGCGCAGCTGGATATGAATACATCTTCTCTTTTTATTTAAAAGACGAAGATGAACACGACACGAAACACTTTAACAAACTATACAAAACAACAAACGACCGTGAAGCTAAATAACGTTGTGCACTTACACACACAGGCTACAAACGTTCTACATAGACAATTACCCACAAAAAGCTAAAGCCTATGGTTACCTTAAATATGGCTCCCAATCAGAGACAACCATAACCAGCTGTCTCTAATTGAGACCCAATTCAGGCAACCATAGACTTTCCTAGAATACCTACACTCAACATAGACACAGCTAGACTACTATACTAAACATAAACCCAACTACTCTAAACAAATCCCCCTAGACACTACAAACCACCCAAGACAATACAAAAACACAAACCTAACCCCATGTCACACCCTGACCTAACTAAAATCTAATGAAAACAAAGATAACTAAGGCCAGGGTGTGACAGCTGCTGACTAACATTAAAGTGCACAATTTTTTAAATCACCACAGTAAGGATTCATCTTCACAGAGCTGTATTCTTTCAATGCAAACAGTATCTAAGGCAGCATTTTAAAGGTGTTAGTCTAGTCTGGACTTGTATTTGTTCCTGAAACTTGGCATCTTTTGGCCTGTACAAGTGCATCAACACCAGGTGTCATGTCCTGACTAGCTGTCACTTTCAGAATGTCATTTAAGTGCTTGTTTGTGAGCCTTGAACGCATTTTTGTTTTATTGATATTCATCACTGAGAAAATTTGTTCACAAAGGTAGGTTGTCCCAAACATGCACAAAATTTTAGCAGCCAGGGCTGTTAATTTGGGGTACCCTGGTAGTAGATACTGATAAAATCTGTCCAGACCTACAGAGGCAAATTTGCCCTTCAAATCTGCATCACACTGCAAATCAATTATCTCTAGCTAAATTTCGACCGGCAGATCAGAAGCTTTAACTGTGAAAGGTGAGCGAAAAACTGAAAATTCTGTCTCAAGTTCACCAAATACCTGAAAACGTTTCTCAAACTCCCGCAGTAGTCCTGCAATTTTGTCTTTGTACCGTTTCATGTCCGCATCAGGTCTGGTCACACACACATCTCTCAGACAGGGGAAATGAGCAGGGTTGCCATTTGCCAGTTGCATCTCCCACAAAGTCAGCTTCAACTTAAATGCATGTATGTTGTCAGAAAACTGTGTGACAACTTTTTTGCGGCCTTGCAACATTTTGTTCAGATTGTTCAAGTGTTCAGTAATATCAACCAAGAATGCAAGGTCCCGTAGCCATTCCTGAGATTGTAATTCCAACACCGGTTTTCCTTTTTTCTCCATGAACTGTCCGATTTCCTCTCGTAGATCAAAGAAATGCCTCAGCACAGCGCCTCGGCTTAACCATCTCACTTCAGTGTGGTATGGCAGGCTGTGGGTAATGTTGCTGTCGCTGAGAAGTTTGTCAAACTGACGATGGTTCAGACCTCTGGACCGGATGAAATTTACAGTGCGAACAACCACCTCCATGACGTGGTCCATTTTCAGCGACTTGCAACACAATGCCTCCTGGTGCAAAATACAGTGAAATGTCCAGAAACGATCTCCTCCATTAAGGGCTTGTACTTTGTCTTTGAACTTTGTCGCGACACCTGCTTTCTTTCCGACCATGGATGGCGCGCCGTCTGTAGCCAGGCTGACAGCGCGGGACCAGTCCACTCCAACTCTGTCCAATGCAGCAACGACAGAGCCGAAAATGTCCACGGCTGTTGTGGTGTCCATCATTGGCACCAACTCAAGAAACTCTTCAGTAACAGTCAATGTCTCATCAACTCCTCGAATAAATATGGCCAGTTGGGCCACGTCTGTGATGTCAGTGCTCTCGTCAATTGCCACGGAAAATGCAATAAATGACTTGACTCTCTGTTTCAATTGACTGTCTAAATCTGCCGATAGTTCCGAAATCCTCTCTGCTATAGTATTCCTCGTCAGGCTAATATTGGCAAAAGCTTGTCGCTTCTCGGCACATACAAGTTCAGCCGCCTTCATCATGCATCGTTTAACAAAGTCACCGTCGGAATACGGCTTCGATGCTAATGCTATTTCGCTAGCAATTAGGTAGCTGGCTTTTACCGCTGCTTCACTGACTTCTCGGCTCTGGATGAAAGTTGACTGCTGTTTCCTCAGACCCGCCAGCAATTCGTTAATCTTATCTCTTCTCAGTTGTCCTTGCAAGCCGTCATATTTTTCGCTGTGATGAGTCTCGTAGTGGCGTCGAATATTATATTCCTTCAATACCGAAACTTGTTGCAAACACACCAAGCACGAAGGTTTTCCGTGGATCTCTGTAAATAAATAGGACGTGGTCCATTTTTCTTTGAAAATTCTACACTCCTTATCTACTTTTCTCCGTTTGGATAACGACATTTTGGCTAATGAGGGTGTAGCGGAGAGGTAGAGACCAAGGTATTAACAACGTCGTAACAAGCAGCAGATGGCGCATTGATACCGTCTGCTGTTTTCAGTCTGTCTCAGTGATGCAGCTTGTCTTCTACTCTGATGGAAAGAGTGCGCCCCTTAGCGGATAATCCATGAATTGCAGCGAATTAAAAATATTAATTCCATGTCTTTTATGCATTTTTTCCACTTTCAAATTATCCTGCGGGCCTGATCGAACCTCCTTGGGGGCCGGTTCCGGCCCGCGGGCCGTATGTTTGACACCCCTGATGTAGATCATCAGTTGGCTCCCTTTTCTGATCATCACTTGATTTCCCTGAATTTACAAGCTACTAAAAAATCAAAAGGTACTCGAGGATATTGGAAATTAAACAATAAACTTCTTAAAGATACTCATTGAAAACATCAAATCATTAGATAAAGATATTTTTGCAAGAAAGGACTTGGGTCATGGAAGAAGTAGATGGGAATTTTTCAAATATAAAGTCAGAGTGGTAGCCATTAAACGCGCCAAAGAGCTGATGCAATTAAAGAAGCATAGAGAAAAGGAGATGATGAGCAAGCTTGACAGTTTTCTAAAGAAAGATAATCTATCTGAAGAATTAACAATGTTTTATGCAAAGATCCCATTACAATATCATCATTTGTCAATTCCTTTTATGAAAACCTTTACAGCTCTCAATTTCAGGAAGATGGTTGTGAAAGTTACATTTGCCACATTCAGAATTGTGTCCCGGTAATTGAGGATGATTTCCACGCAGTTTGCGATTCACCTGTGTCAATTGGTGAAATTAGAGAGGCTCTGAATTCAATGAAAAAAGGGAAATCACCTGGCCCCGATGGCCTGTCAGTTGAATTCTATAGACAGTTTTGGGAGTTGCTAGAAGACCCGATTTTCAATATGTTTCAAGATTGCATAAAAAAATGGGGAAACAGTTAGTCAGACAACATTTGAATTTCTCTCCTAAAATTAAGAGAACTAAAAATATATTTAATAATTGGCTACAAAGAGATCTTTCTATACTTGGGAGAGTATTTCTGTCCAGGCAGAGGGACTCGTTTTGTGTACCCCTCATTATCGTTATGTGTAAATCCGGCTACTTGTAAAGAGATCAATAAGACCTTTCTTGTCTTCATCTGGAAAAATAAGTCTCACAAACAAAATAAATCTGTCCTTTCTAACAAAAGAGCTGAAGGCGGTCTAGAAGTGTTGGATTTTGTTGACATAAATAACACTTTCAAGATAAACTGGTTGAAAAAATGTTTGATCGATACTGATTCAATATGGTATTTCATTCCAAATAATGTGTTTAATAAATTGGGAGGTCTTCAATTTTTACTGAAATGTAATTATATTCCTGAAAGATTACCTGCTAAATTGGCTAGGTTTCACCAACAAGCTTAATGGCCTGGAAAATATGTTTCCTGCACAATTTTCCCCTCTGCTCTTTTGTGGAATAATTCAGACATAACTGTAAGGAATAAGTCATTGTTCTACCCCAGCTGGCATGAGAGGAATATTGACTTTGTTCTTGATATTTTCGACAACAAGGGTAATATTCTAACATATGAACAATTTATAACATTGAAAGAGTTTCCAATACCTTTCAGAGAGTTTATTTCTGTGACCAAAGCCGTTCCCAGTGGTCTAACTACACTTATGAAAAGTCATCTTAATTTTGGGAATGATCACAAAGTTTATCCAGAACTCAGATTGGAAGGCGTGGGCTTACTTGAGAAATCTTGTTGTAATAAATATATAACACAAATTCTTCATTCACAAAACCAACTTACACCGAGAGGAAAGTTTTTCTGGAACATGCTTATTTCCTGACATTGTCTGGAAAAATGCATGGTTAAGGCCTTACAAATACTGTATACCAAACAAAGTTAAGGAAGTGCACTTCAACATTTTACATAAGATATATCCATGTAATTCTATGATTTCCAAATGTGTGGTTATTGATGATATCTGCGTTTTCTGTGAAAAAGAAGGTGAGAATCTGTCTCACTTGTTCTTTGAATGTAAATTTTTGTCAGAATTTTGGGAAAACCTTGCAAAGTACTTATTTACCATTATGAATACTGCCTATATTTTTAACACAAAATATATAATATGTTACTATTGCAATGATAACAAAACCACTGAAATGATTGTTAATTTTTTTATTCTTGTTGCCAAATACTTTATACACAAACAAAGATTCCAAAATTCTATACCAAAATTACAAATTTTTCCTGATTGAATTTAATTATCTTATTAAAACACTAACCCTAGTGAACAACAACAAGAATAACATCTTCATGAATCATTATAATAAGATATTTTCAGAGTGAATATAATTGCACTTAATTTGTTTATTTTTTGTATTATTTTATTTGTATTGATATTTTTGTATGTTTGAGCATTGTTAATACCTGTGTTTGGTTTGCTAGGCATGTTTGATGCAGCAATGTAAGTAGATTTTTGTATTATGAATAAATAAATAAAATATTTTACAAAAATTTTAATACATTTTTTATTTTTTTTATAATCCATAAACAGGGATGCTAACTGGTGACCATGACAACATGAATGCTAACTGGTGACCATGACAACATGAATGCTAACTGGTGACCATGACCATGAGGGGGGACCTGATCCTAAATCATAATGAATCAGATTACATGGAGAGGGGGGGACCTGATCCTAGATCATAATGAATCAGATTACATGGAGAGGAGGGACCTGATCCTAGATCATAATGAATCAGATTACATGGAGAGGGGGGACCTGATCCTAGATCATAATGAATCAGATTACATGGAGAGGGGGGACCTGATCCTAGATCATAATGAATCAGATTACATGGAGAGGGGGACCTGATCCTAGATCAGCACTCCTCCTCTGGGACACTGCTTGTATGAAACCAAACACATAGTTGTAAAATCTAGTTACAGCAGGTGTTTACTGTCATCTAGTGGAAGATACCAATAAAACACTTTATTATCAGGATGGGGAGGCAGCTGAGCTGAAACAGAAAGTAAAGTTGTTCTTTTGGAAAGGATCCATTTTGAGGACAGAGCTAAAAAAAACGCGAAATGGAGAGAACTAAAAAATAAAGTAAGTATTTCTGAACAATAATCTATTCTAATGGACAGAGTAAGAGAATGAATACCTGTAATGAGATATTACTAGTTAGTAGAACTGCTACTTGAGCTGAGTTGCTGACAGACAGCAGTTTTCAAAGTGTAAACTAATCAGTAGGCCGACATGTTATCAGTAAAACGTCTGGTAAAGATGGTGGAGGAGCTTTTCAATTATATGGTTTTATGTTTATCTCAGGGTTTCTCAATCCTTTTGTTCTTACCAGCACTTACACACCTGATTCAACTAATCATCAAATATTTTAAGACAGTTTAATATTTGAGGCATACAAATGAACATTCTCAAATTAAAACCTTTTGGGTTTGTAGGCCTGTTTATAATTATTAAAGTCCGACAGTAACTCACATTTTGGAGGAAAAAAACACAGCTAAACTTGGTTTCGAGTAAATTATATGTTTATCAAAAACAATGTAAGAGAGATGTCTTGAAGAAACGCGTCTGGGTTTAGAACTCTGTGTCTCAGTGCGCTGCGACAGTGGGAAGTTCGTTTTGCATGGCCCGGTGCTACAGGGGAGTGGACATTTATTTTAAGGACCAATGGAATGGTCTAAAATGCGCAAAATCTTCTCACCCGGGGAGCCGGGCAATGCACAACGAAACCACCCAGTGACCGTTACTTTATTTCCTGATATGAAATGTAAAGTAACTTTGTAGCCGACGCAGTTCCAGATTGTCTGTTGAAACTGTGTCTCATATGGAACGTTAGAACAGTGGTGGAAACAGAACTCAGTTCTCAAACTGGAGTAAAAGGAAAGATTCCTCCATAGAACATGACTCAAGTAAAAGTGAAAGTCACACAGTAAAATACTACTTAAGTAAAAGTCTTAAAGTATTTGGTGTTAAATATAATTAAGTTTCAAAAGTAAATGTAAAGTAGTAATAATAAAAATTCCTTATATTAAGCAAAACAGACGGCACAATTTTTTTAAGAGGCAGTAGGGATGACCAGGGACGTTCTCTGTTTAGTGAGTCTGCCAGATAAGAGGCAGTAGGGATGACCAGGGATGTTCAACTGATAAGTGTGTGAATTAGACCATTTCCTGTCCTGCTAAGCATTCAAAATGTGACGAGTACTTTCGGTTGTCAGGGAAAATGTATGTAGTAAAAAGTACATCATTTTCTTTATGAATGTAGTGAAGTAAAAGTAAAAGTTGTTAAAATATAAATAGTAAAGTAAAGGACAGATTCCCCCAAAAAACTACTGAAGTTGTACTTTAAAGTATTTTTACTGAAGTACTTTACACCACTGCATTAGAAGACAGATAAATGTGTTGATTTGAAGGAAAGACGGGCAGATTCTGGTAGGTAGGCTACAAACTATTATAAAGTTAGGTCGTCGTCAGACATTCAACATTCACAGTAGGTTTGAGCTACAGTATGATCACTAATCATGCCGACCAACCTGATGGTCTCTGTTGGAAATGTTGTGAAAAGAATCTGGCCTCGGCTATAAATATCTGGCATTACTCATCTCATATGTATATACTGTATTCTATACTATTCTACTGTATCTTAGTCTATGTATTACTCATCTCATATGTATATACTGCATTCTATACTATTCTACTGTATCTTAGTCTATGTATTACTCATCTCATATGTATATACTGTATTCTATCCTATTCTACTGTATCTTAGTCTATGTATTACTCATCTCATATGTATATACTGTATTCTATACTATTCTACTGTATCTTAGTCTATACCGCTCAGACATTGTGACCAATACAATTTGATTTGATTTAGATTAGGCGATATACACTACATTACCAAAAGTATGTGGACACCTGCTAGTCAAACATCTCATTACAAAATCATAGGCATTAATATGGAGTTGGTCCCCCCTTTGCTACTATAACAGCCTCCACTCTTCTGGGAAGGCTTTCCACTAGATGTTGGAACATTGCTGCGGGGACTTGCTTCCATTCAGCCACAAGAGCATTAGGGAGGTCAGGCACTGATGTTGGGTGATTAGGCCTGGCTCGCAGTCGGCGTTCCAATTCATCCCAAATGTGTTCGATTGGTTGAGGTCAGGGCTCTGTGCAGGCCAGTCAAGTTCATCCACACCGATCTCGACAAGCCATTTCTGTATGGACCTTGCTTTGTGCACGGGGACATTGTCATGCTGAAACAGAAAATGGCCTTCCCCAAACTGTTGCCACAAAGTTGGAAGCACAGAATCATCTAGAATGTCATTGTATTCTGTAGCGTTAAGATTTCCTTTACTGGAACTAAGGGGCCCGAACCATGAAAAACAGCCCCAGATCATTAATCCTCCTCCACCAAACTTTACAGTTGGCACTATGCATTCGGGCAGGTAGCGTTTTCCTGGCATCCGCCCAACCCAGAATTGTCCGTCGGACTGCCAGATGGTGAAGCGTGATTCATAACTCCAACGAACACGTTTCCACTGTTCCAGAGTCCAATGGTGGCGAGCTTTACACCACTCAAGCCGAAGCTTGGCATTGCACATGATGATCTTGTGTGCGGCTGCTCGACCGTGGAAACTAATAACTAATTTCTAACTAATGAAGCTCCCGACGAACAGTTATTTTGTTGACGTTGCAGTTTGGAACTTGGTAGTGAGTGTTGCAACCGAGGACAGACCATTTTTATGCTCTTCTGCACTCGGCGGGCCCATTCTGTGAGCTTGTGTGGCCTTCCACTTCACAGTTGAGCCGTTGTTGCTCCTAGACGTTTCCACTTCACAATAACAGCACTTACAGTTGACCGGGGCAGCTCTAGCAGGGCAGGAATTTGACGAACTGACTTGTTGGTAAGGTGGCATCCTATGACATTTGTCTATGGAGATTGCATGGCGGTCTGCTCGATTCTATACATCTGTCAGCAGCGGGTGTGGCTGAAATAGCTGAATTCTCTCATTTGAAGGGGTGTCCACATACTTTTGTATATATAGTGTACATGCTCTGTCCTGCTACTGGTAGGACTATAACATTATGTGAACTGACCTGAACAGGTTTAGGCTGGTCATCTATGATATGTAGGTTATATACAGTACATTCTCTGTCCTGCTACTGGTAGGTCTATAACATTATGTGAACTGATCTGAACAGGTTTAGACTGGTCATCTATGATATGTAGGTTATATACAGTACATTCTCTGTCCTGCTACTGGTAGCACTATAACATTATGTGAACTGATCTGAACAGGTTTAGGCTGGTCATCTATGATATGTAGGCTATAGCTGAGGTATAGACCTTGATCTGCATATCACTAACAAACTGCTATTATACATTATAACCTAGTCTACTTTACATAATATAAAATCTCTTACTTGATGCAAAAAACCTTTCTGAATGGATCAATGATTTCCCCCTCAGATCAATCATGTCCATTTCAGCCCTTCTGTCTATATTCTCAGATACGTTTAGAAAAGAACAGATTGAAAGACAATGAACAATAAATAGCCTGCTGTTAGTGAATACAAATAATGGTGAGACATGGCCTTGTGTTGCTGTACTGTCTAGAACTACCTTAACAAACAGTGACTTATTATTATTATTATTATTGTTGTACTGTCTAGAACTACCTTGACAAACAGTGATTTATTATTATTATTGACAGTTACCATGGAGATGAAATGTCACAACTACATGTTCATGTGATGCATTAAATCATCTGACTGTTTCGATATGTCTGTTAGTAAATGTATAATTTCTCAAAGAAATAATGAATAAATGAAAACCATTGGAAATCAATTATTTGTTGTCACTGTGTTAACCACAACCAACATGCTGGATCTCTGTTTAGGGGACAGTGCTCTAAAATGAGTCTCTCCGGGGAGAGAGAGGAGGGCCCTGCCTCTAAAATACATCTCTCTGGGGGACATGACACCAAAGCTAAGAGGTAAGATGACAATTTTATGAAGATTTGATTAAGTTTATTCCCAAAATAAATAGCTATCTTAAGATGAATGAACTTACTGTAAATCTCTCTGGATAAGAGCATCTGCTAAATCAGGGGTTCTCAATCCGGGGTCTGTGGAGGTACTGCAGGGGTTCTCAATCCGGGGTCTGTGGAGGTACTGCAGGGGTTCTCAATCCGGGGTCTGTGGAGGTACTGCAGGGGTTCTCAATCCGGGGTCTGTGGAGGTACTGCAGGGGTTCTCAATCCGGGGTCTGTGGAGGTACTGCAGGGGTTCTCAATCAGGGGTCTGCGGAGGTACTGCAGGGGTTCTCAATCCGGGGTCTGTGGAGGTACTGCAGGGGTTCTCAATCCGGGGTCTGTGGAGGTACTGCAGGGGTTCTCAATCCGGGGTCTGTGGAGGTACTGCAGGGGTTCTCAATCCGGGGTCTGTGGAGGTACTGCAGGGGTTCTCAATCCGGGGTCTGTGGAGGTACTGCAGGGGTTCTCAATCCGGGGTCTGTGGAGGTACTGCAGGGGTTCTCAATCCGGGGTCTGTGGAGGTACTGCAGGGGTTCTCAATCAGGGGTCTGTGGAGGTACTGCAGGGGTTCCACGGCACCCTGACTGTACTCGTTGCAATGTGAGACATTTGATAGAATTTTCACATGACACGACCACTTTGCCTACTCTTAATTATTGACTAATATAATGGAATTCATATTTGTTTTTAACCAATTCTGATGGTTGTTAAAAGCAGAATTTTGACAATATAACCGTTATATCAACACACTCTTCACACCCGTTTAACAACTCTAAATAGCTTTGGCATAGTAGGCATCAAGTCCCTTCCCAATAATGTTGTCTACAACATTGCAACAATGTTCATTTTCATCGAACACATATTACACCATAGATACCTTCAATTTAGGATTATTATTTAACAACGTGATGTTGCGCTCCAAAGGGATAACTTGAAATAACATGATGTAGATAATTAAGTAATCAAAAGAAAAACGTGTTTATTTTACACTCTTAGAAATGAAGGTTCCTTATAGAACCAAAAAGGCTTCTATCACTTCCTTAATATATGGAACCACTAAAAGTTATATATATTTTTGGGTTCAGTGAAGAAGAACCTCTAGAGTTCTGATCAACAAAAGGTTCATGTTTTGAGGATGTGAACCCAGCAGCCCTCCAGTGGTCAGATCAAGTCCACCTGTTTTTTTCCAGCACCGGCCAGGGATTCGAACCAGCCACCTTTCGGCCACAGGTCCAACTCCAACCGGAGTTTCTCTAAAGAAATAAACATGAGTTAATCTGCCAAAATGAAGACAAAATGCTAGGCAGACATACATGGTATCGCTTGTTATACATAATTATAATACATAAATCATTGCCAAAAGCACAAGACATACTGTTGCATGTAGGTCTATATTATTTATGGATTGATCATATAGAAATATCAAAACATAATTTTTAACTACTCCAAAGCAATTACATGTGGCTCAGGAACCACTGACTCGCTGCATTATTCTATAGTATTATCAAGACACCTGCTGTTAACTCTTAACTACTTAGGACAGCTCACAAGGTGTCCTAAATATCTGCCGACTAGGTGGGACTAGAGACTTCATGCATAGCTTTAATTTATACCCATAAGTGTAAAATGTCTTTATTCTCAGCACTTATACAACCAATTTTCTACTCTGAGACACTTTGGCGATATGGGCCCAGATCTCAAAACATTGTTATAAAAAAACGTAGAATGTTTGTTTAACATAATAATAAAAAATGAATATTACTAATGTAACCCGCTGTAAAGACTGGGTTTAGTTGATTGTGTTGCACTGCTCATGTCCGCGTTCTGGAACTGTCCGCGTCCCCGTACAGAACTGTCCGCGTCCCCGTACAGAACTGTCCGCGTCCCCGTACAGAACTGTCCGCGTCCCCGTACAGAACTGTCCGCGTCCCCGTACAGAACTGTCCGCGTCCCCGTACAGAACTGTCCGCGTCCACGTACGGTGTGGCGCCAAGCATATTGTCCGGTTACGCGCAGAGTTGGCTGAGGTGCTCTTGGGGAATAACGACGGAGTTCACTACAGTGTTGAGACACCGAAGTTTATTGTTCAATTTGCTTTTTTCTTTACGGTCAGGGACAGTATGAGTGTAGCCAGATCCTTTTCACTCTCTGTCCTTGTTTCATTTTGTGGTTCACCGGATTCGTCATTTTCATCGAGACGAGGTACAGAACGACCAGCTAACTAGCCAAGCTAGTCGGTACAGCTAGGTAAGTTAGCTAGCTACTATACCAGCAGCATCCTAGTTAACTTAGCTAACAATACATCATTCTCTCGTTGACGGATGCTGGCTACCTCTGTCCGGTTCTCCTCTCTTCACTAGATGGACGGTAACTTTAGTGTTTAACCCCTCTGTGTCCAAGGACCAATCTTTTGAATATTATTTTCAGGGCGCCTCAATAGCAGGTATTGAACCCCGGGTAAATAATCACTAGTCAGAGCCTCAACCTCAGTAAACATTCATTATAAAAAACATCTTACTATCTGATATTGCGAGTAAACAACCTCGGAATAGAAAAGACAAGAGTGCGTCTTCCAGCCCACCAATAAATTACATCATTCAACCCTCCCGGTTAGTAAATTTACCTCAACATGCCCCCGGAGAAGGCAGAGTAACGACACCAGCCTTTTAGCGGGGCTGACAGGCTGACTACAACGATGACACACACTGCTCGCGCCACAAACTGAGCGTCTAGAAGTCAGTTCTATTTGTGACGCAGTTCGCGCTGCATCTCCTCATTGGTTTATAGAAGCAGGTACCCACGTGCCATCTCCTCATTGGTTTATAGAAGCAGATACCCACGTGTCATCTCCTCATTGGTTTATAGAAGCAGGTACCCACGTGTCATCTCCTCATTGGTTTATAGAAGCAGGTACCCACATGTCATCTCATTGGTTTATAGAAGCAGGTACCCATGTGTCATCTCCTCATTGGTTTATAGCAGCAGGTACCCACGTGCCATCTCCTCATTGGTTTATAGAAGCAGGTACCCACGTGCCATCTCCTCATTGGTTTATAGAAGCAGGTACCCACGTGCCATCTCCTCATTGGTTTATAGAAGCAGGTACCCACGTGCCATCTCCTCATTGGTTTATAGAAGCAGGTACCCACGTGCCATCTCCTCATTTAGCAAAAAAACATAACTTAACATAAACATAACTTCTTTAAAGAATAAAAGCTAATTTACAAACATTTCTGAAATTGGATATATAGCTTTTTGGAATTAAACTCTTCTTATGTTTCCCCATCTGAGCTCAGAGTAGATGAGAGATGTAATGTTTGTCTCTGTTGTGTTGAAGTCCAATCAAGCAGGAGAGACCAGCCTCCCCTGTACCCAGCTGTGTGTCCATGAAGAGTGACAAGTCTATGAATCTACCTTTACACTTTAGAGAGGGAGACTTTTCTACTAAACAAAGGTAAGAAGAACTCATGGGTCATGGTCAGTGAGTTAAACAACACTGTCTCTAGTCATTTCTCCTCTCCCATTTTCCCATTTATTGTTGTTGTTTTCATAATCCATAGGCTAATCCTTTTGTCCATTTTCATAGTCCTAAAACCATATTAAACAAACACAACATTCCCTCCCTGTGTGTGTGTGTGTGTGTGTGTGTGTGTGTGTGTGTGTGTGTGTGTGTGTGTGTGTGTGTGTGTGTGTGTGTGTGTGTGTGTGTGTTTGGGCACTCCCTGGAATGGGAGATGTAATCTCTATCCTGATTGCCTCCTTTTTGTCACTTTTACCCCTACCTACATGTACATATTACCTCAATTATAGTCTCATTGTTACCTCAACTACCTGGTACCCCTGCACATTGACTCAGTACTGGTACTCCTTATAGTCTCATTATTACCTCAACTACCTGGTACCCATGCACATTGACTCAGTACTGGTACTCCTTATAGCCTCATTATTACCTCAACTACCTGGTACCCTGCACATTGACTCAGTACTGGTACTCCTTATAGTCTCATTATTACCTCAACTACCTGGTACCCTGCACATTGACTCAGTACTGGTACTCCTTATAGTCTCATTATTACCTCAACTACCTGGTACCCCTGCACATTGACTCAGTACTGGTACTCCTTATAGTCTCATTATTACCTCAACTACCTGGTACCCCTGCACATTGACTCAGTACTGGTACTCCTTATAGTCTCATTATTACCTCAACTACCTGGTACCTTGCACATTGACTCAGTACTGGTACTCCTTATAGCCTCATTATTACCTCAACTACCTGGTACCTTGCACATTGACTCAGTACTGGTACTCCTTATAGCCTCATTATTACCTCAACTACCTGGTACCCCTGCACATTGACTCAGTACTGGTACTCCCAATAGTCTCATTATTACCTCAACTACCTGGTACCCTGCACATTGACTCAGTACTGGTTCTCCTTATAGTCTCATTATTACCTCAACTACCTGGTACCCTGCACATTGACTCAGTACTGGTACTCCTTATAGTCTCATTATTACCTCAACTACCTGGTACCCCTGCACATTGACTCAGTACTGGTACTCCCTATAGTCTCATTATTACCTCAACTACCTGGTACCCTGCACATTGACTCAGTACTGGTTCTCCTTATAGCCTCATTATTACCTCAACTACCTGGTACCCTGCACATTGACTCAGTACTGGTACTCCTTATAGCCTCATTATTACCTCAACTACCTGGTACCCCTGCACATTGACTCAGTACTGGTACTCCTTATAGTCTCATTATTACCTCAACTACCTGGTACCCTGCACATTGACTCAGTACTGGTACTCCTTATAGCCTCATTATTACCTCAACTACCTGGTACCCTGCACATTGACTCAGTACTGGTTCTCCTTATAGCCTCATTATTACGGTCGGTCACATTTGAGAGTGAGGCAAATATATAGCATTTTGCGGGAAAAAAACATGATTATTTGTCTCTCTGAAATGAAACATCAAGTGATTTTTAAACAAATACATGTCTGTCATTGAACAACCCCATGATTAGATAGTGGATAAACACACCAATCTCTTTCAGAATTTCTTTAAACAATAAAAGCTAATTTACTAACATTTCTTAAAAGTGATATAAAGCGTTTTGTAATGAAACTCTTCTTATGTTTCCCCATTTGAGCTCAGAGTAGATGAGAGATGTAATGTTTGTCTCTGTTGTGTTGAAGTCCAATCAAGCAGGAGAGACCAGCCTCCCCTGTACCCAGCTGTGTGTCCATGAAGAGTGACAGGTCTATGGAGCATCCTATAACGTTTAGAGAGGGAGACTTTTCTACTGAACAAAGGTAAGAAGAACTCATGGGTCATGGTCAGTGAGTTAAACAACACTGTCTCTAGTCATTTCTCCTCTCCCATTTTCCCTTTTATTTTGTTGCTTTCATAATCCATAGGCTAATCCTTTTGTCCATTTTCATAGTCCTAAAACAATATTAAACACACACAACGTTCCCTCCCTGTGTGTGTGTGTGTGTGTGTGTGTGTGTGTGTGTGTGTGTGTGTGTGTGTGTGTGTGTGTGTGTGTGTGTGTGTGTGTGTGTGTGTGTGTGTGTGTGTGTGTGTGTGTGTATTTGTGTGTGTGTATTTGTGTGTGTGTGTGTGTGTGTGTGTGTGTGTGTGTGTGTGTGTGTGTGTGTGTGTGTATTTGTGTGTGTGTGTATTTGTGTGTGTGTGTGTGTGTGTGTGTGTGTGTATGTGTGTGTGTGTGTGTGTGTGTGTGTGTGTGTGTGTGTGTGTGTGTGTGTGTGTGTGTGTGTGTGTGTGTGTGTGTGTGTGTACTCCCTGGAGGAGGAGATGTAATCTCATGTTTTGTCCACAGAAACCAACAGGAGAGATCAGAGTCAGAGATTCTCAGTGGTCAGTCTTCCCAGAGTCATCAAACAGACCTGGCCTCCATATTCAGTGTATGTGGTTCTGTTATGTACATTTGTTTTTGTTTACCTCAAGTAAAGTTGATATATCAATCATTAATTAATTAATGTGTTAATGAGATACATTTATTCTCTTGCTTAACTCATTTACTTAATTTATTCCAGATGCTTGAAGAGAAAATTATGACATTTGTGAAGAACGAGCTGAAGATGTTCAAGAGGATTCTTAGTCCAGAACTCCCAGAAGGCTTTGAGAGTCAGAAGCAGGATAAGGAAGTGGTGGATGCTGAAGATGAGAAGCAGGAGAGCAGTGCCAGAGAGGGGGCTCTGAAGATCACACTGCACGTCCTGAGGAAAATGAACCAGAAGGAGCTTGCAGACACACTGGAGAAATGTAAGATCTGTCTGCCTCATGTTGAATGCTGTTTTATAACATTTAAAAGCTGTATCTAAAGTACAGCTAAAGTAGCTGTGTAACTCAATGATATTGTAGCAGCCTTAACTAGAGGTCGACCGATTATGATTTTTCAACGCAGATATCGATACCGATTATTGGACGACCAAAAAAGCCGACACCGATTAATCGGCCAATTTAAAAAAAAAAATGTATTTGTAATAATGACAATTACAACAATACTGAATGAACACTTATTTTAACTTCATATAATACATCAATAAAATCAATTTAGCCTCAAATAAATAATGAAACATGTTCAATTTGGTTGAAATAATGCAAAAACAAAGTGTTGGAGAAGAAAGTCAAAGTGCAATATGTGCCATGTAAGAAAGCTAACGTTTCAGTTCCTTGCTCAGAACATGAGAACATATGAAAGCTGGTGGTTCCTTCTAACATGAGTCTTCAATATTCCCAGGTAAGAAGTTTTAGGTTGTAGTTATTCTAGGAATTATAGGACTATTTCCCTCTATACCATTTGTATTTCATTAACCTTTGACTGTTGGATGTTCTTATAGGCACGTTAGTATTGCCAGTGTAGCAGTATAGCTTCCGTCCCTCTCCTCGCTCCTCCCTGGGCTCGAACCAGGAACACAACGACAACAGCTACCCTCGAAGCAGCATTACCCATGCAGAGCAAGGGGAACAACCACTCCAAGTCTCAGAGCGAGTGACGTTTGAAACGCTATTAGCGCGCGCTAACTAGCTAGCCATTTCACATCGGTTACACCTGCCTCATCTCGGGAGTTGATAGGCTTGAAGTCATAAACAGCGCAATGCTTGACGCACAACGAATAGCTGCTGGCAAAACGCATGAATGTGCTGTTTGAATGAATGTTTACGCGCCTGCTTCTGCCTACCACCGCTCAGTCAGATACTTAGATACTTGTATGCTTGTATGCTCAGTCAGATTATATGCAACGCAGGACACGCATATATCTAGTAATATCATCAACCTTGTGTAGTTAACTAGTGATTATGATTGATTGATTCTTTTTTATAAGATAAGTTTAATGCTAGCTAGCAACTTACCTTGGCTTATTTCCTGTGGAGGACAACGAGAGGCAGGCAAGTCGTTATTGCGTTGGACTAGTTAACCTGAAGGTAGCAATATTGGATCCCCCGAGCTGACAAGATAAATAAAGAAGAAGAAAAAAAAAAGAAAAAATCAATGTCCAAAATTACCGATTTCCGATTGTTATGAAAACTTGAAATCGGCCCTAATTAATCGGCCATTCCGATTAATCGGTCGACCTCTAGCCTTAACACAACACCCAGTGACCTCATCAAGTAGCAGCAGGGATGTGTTGTGGTGATTAATTTAGAGAGAGAGACAACATTAATAATACCATCAATAATACCAATAATAATAGAATCAGTCACACCAGTCTGTAATGCATTATGAAAACATTTACACATTTATACAGTCAGTTAAGAGAATAAATGATTATAATGTAAAACGTTATAACCGTCTTACAATACTGTAGTCATTAAAACAGACGTAATATTAATATCCTCTGTGGTATTTCTAGATTCAGATGAGCTTGCTGTGATTTGCCAACGTGAACTCAAATCTAATCTAAAGAAGAAGTTTCAATGTGTATTTGAGGGGATCGCTAAACAAGGAAACCCAACACTTCTCAATAAGATCTACACAGAGCTCTACATCACAGAGGGTGGAACAGGAGAGGTCAATAATGAACATGAGCTGAGACAGATTGAGACAACAACCAGGAAACAAGCAAGACCAGAGACTGCAGTCAAATGTAACGACATCTTCAAACCCTTAACTGGACAAGACAAACCTATCAGAACTGTGCTGACAAAGGGAGTCGCTGGCATTGGAAAAACAGTCTCTGTGCAGAAGTTCATTCTGGACTGGGCTGAAGGAAAAGCAAATCAGGATGTCCAATTTGTATTTTCATTCCCTTTCCGGGAGCTGAATTTGATAAAAGAAAACAAACACACTTTCATTGAACTTCTTAATCACTTCTCAATGGAAACCAAACAATCAGGAATCTCCATCTACAACAAGTACAAAGTTCTGTTCATCTTTGATGGTCTGGATGAGTGCCGACTGCCCCTAGACTTCCAGAAGAACAAGATCTGTTGTGACGTCACAGAGTCATCCTCAGTGGATGTTCTGCTGACAAATCTCATCAAGGGAAATCTGCTTCCCTCTGCTCTCATCTGGATAACTACCCGACCTGCAGCAGCCAATAAGATCCCTTCAATGTGTGTTGACCAGGTGACAGAGGTACGAGGCTTTAATGACCCACAGAAGGAGGAGTACTTCAGGAAGAGATTCAGTGATGAGGACCTGGCCAGCAGAATCATCTCACACATAAAGACATCAAGGAGCCTCCACATCATGTGCCACATTCCAGTCTTCTGTTGGATTTCTGCAACAGTCCTTGAACACATGCTGAAACATAAGAGAGAAGAGATGCCCAAGACTCTGACTGAGATGTACACACACCTTGTGGAGTTTCATACCAAACAGAAGAATGAAAAGTATCTTGGGAATGAAGAGACAGGTCCACACTGGAATAAAGAGAGCATTCTGTCACTGGGAAAACTGGCTTTTCAACAGCTTGTGAATGGCAATCTGATTTTCTATGAAGAAGACCTGAAAGAGGCTGGCATTGATGTCAATGAAGCCTCAGTGTACTCAGGATTGTGCACACAGCTCTTTAAAGAGGAATGTGGGCTGTACCAGGACAAGGTGTACTGCTTTGTTCATCTGAGCATTCAGGAGTTTCTGGCTGCTGTATATGTGTTCCTCTCATTCATCAACAACAATGAGAATCTAATGGACAAACTGCAAACAAAAAACGAGCCTGAAGTTACTTTCTACAAGAGGTCTGTGGATAAAGCCTTACGAAGTGAGACGGGAAACCTGGACCTGTTCCTCCGCTTCCTTCTGGGCCTCTCACTGGAGTCCAATCAGAAGCACTTACGAGGTCTAATGACAAAGACAAGATGCAGCTCACAGAGCCATGAAGAAACAATCAATTACATCAAGGAGAAGATCGGGGAGAATCTCTCTCCAGAGAGGAGCATCAATCTGTTCCACTGTCTGAATGAACTGAATGACCATTCTCTAGTGGAGGAGATCCAAAGCTTCCTGAGCTCAGGAAGTCTCTCAAAACCCAAACTGTCACCTGCACAGTGGTCAGCTCTGGTCTTTGTGTTGCTGACTTCAGAAAAGGAGCTGGATGTGTTTGACCTGAAGAAATACTCCAGATCAGAGGAAGGTCTTCTGAGGCTGCTGCCAGTGGTCAAAGCCTCCAGAGCTGCTCTGTGAGTAAATAAAATGACATATCAGAACTAACCATCAGGAAGCATTATCCAGTTTAGAGAAAATGATGTATTATAATATGTATATAATATTATATTGAAAAATATATTAAATAAATGCATTGATTTTCACATTAGTATAACAATATGACCACATAGTTCTAGGAGATGGAAGATGAATCTATATGTTGTTTTGGATAATTAACCAAATGCATCTGCCATTGTCCTTCTACACTCTTGGTGTTAAATTAACAGTGTGTTTGTGAAGTCATGATGATCTCTTTGTCAGGCTGTCAGGCTGTCTAGTCACAGAGAAAGGCTGTGCTTCTCTGGTCCCAGCTCTGGAGTCAAACCCCTCACACCTGAGAGAGCTGGATCTGAGTAACAATGACCTGAAGGATTCAGGAGTGAAGCTGCTCTCTGCTGGACTGGGGAATCCCCACTGTAAACTGGAGACTCTGAGGTCAGTATTCCTGTAGTTGGTCAACAAGTGATAACTGTTCACCAGATCCACATGTGTTTACCAGACACATAGTCCACACCATATGTGTTTGGACAGTGAAGCTTACAGTTTAACATTTGGTGTTATGCTCCAGCATTTTGGATTTTAGGTAGAATGTTTCGTATTAGGTGACAGTACAGAATGTCACCTTTTATTTGAGAGGATTCATATATGTTTTTCCTTTTAGAAATGAAAGCACTTTATGTATGTACAGTGGCTTGCTAAAGTATTCACCCCCCTTGGCATTTGTCCCCCCCAAAATTGCCTTACAACCTGTAATTAGAATAGATGTTTTGGGGGTTTGTATCAGTTGATGTACACAACATTCCTACCACTTTGAAGATGCTAAATATGTTTTCTTGTTAAACAACCGATAAATAATAAGAACAGAGAACTTGTGCATAACTATTCACCCCCCAAAGTCAATACTTTGTAGAACCACCTTTTGTAGCAATTACAGCTGCAAGTCTTTTGGGGTTTGTCTCTATAAGCTTGGCACATTTAGCCACTGGGATGTTTGACCATTTTTCAAGGCAAAACTGCTCCAGCTCCTTCAAGTTGGATGGGCTCCGCTGGTGTACCGCAATCTGAAAGTCATTCCACAGATTCTCAATTGGATTGAGGTCTATGCTTTGACTTGACCATTCCAAGACATTACATTTTTTTCCCCTTAAACCACTCGAGTGTTGCTTTAGCAGTCTCAAATCTCTGGAAGCCTGAAACAGGTTTCCCTCAAGAATTTCCCTGTATTTAGCGCCATCCATCATTCCTTCAATTCTGACCAGTTTCACAGTTCCTGCCGATGAAAAACATCCCCACAGCATGATGCTGCCACCACCATGCTTCACTGTGGGGATGGTGTTCTCGGGGTGATGAAAGGTGTTGGGTCTGCGCCAGACATAGCGTTTCCCTTGATGGCCATAAAGCTCAATTTTAGTATCATCTGACCAGAGTACCTTCTTCCATATGTTTGGGGAGTCTCCCACATGCCTTTTGGCGTACGCCAAACGTGTTTGCTTATATCTTTTTTTAAAGCAATGTATTTTCTTCTGTTCACACTTCCGTAAAGCCCAGCTCTGTGTAGTGTACGGCTTAAAGTGGTCCTATGGACAGATAGTCCAATCTCTGCTGTGGAGCTTTGCAGCTCCTTCAGGGTTATCTTTGGTCTCTTTGTTGCCTCTCTGATTAATGCCCTCCTCGCCTGGTCTGTGAGTTATGGTGGGCGGCCTTCTCTTGGCAGGTTTGTTGCGGTGCCATATTCTCTCCATTTTTTAATAATGGATTTAATGGTGCTCCGTGGGATTTTCAAAGTTTCAGATATTTTTTTATAACCCAACCCTGATCTGTACTTCTCCTCAACTTTGTCCCTGACCTGTTTGGAGAGCTCCTTGGTCTTCATGGTGCTGCTTGCTTGGTGGTGTCCCTTGCTTAGTGGAGTTGTAGACTCTGGGGCCTTGCAGAACAGGTGTATATACACTGAGATCATGTGACAGATCATGTCACACTTAGATTGCACACAGGTGGACTTTATTTAAGATCTTATTTATAGCAAAGGGGGTGAACACGCACCACTTTTCTGTTTTTAATCAAATTTTTTTTTTTTTATTTCTCTTGACCAATTTGGACTATTTTGTGTTTGTCCATTACATGAAATCCAAATAAAATCAATTTAAATGACATGTAATGAAACAAAATAGGAACAACACCAAGGGGGATGAATACCCCAAATAATCCCATTTGAAGAAGTCTTCATTATTTGGACATATTCACATATATTGGTAATAGTGAGAGGTTAGCATGTTTTCTTGTAGCCTCTGTTATTGGCAATTGTGAGAGGTTAGCATGTTTTGTTGTAGCCTCTGTTATTGGTAATGGTGAGAGGTTAGCATGTTTTGTTGTAGCCTCTGTTATTGGTAATGGTGAGAGGTTAGTATGTTTTGTTGTAGTCTCTGTTATTGGTAATGGTGAGAGGTTAGCATGTTTTGTTGTATCCTCTGTTATTGGTAATGGGGAGAGGTTAGCATGTTTTGTTGTAGTCTCTGTTATTGGTAATGGTGAGAGGTTAGCATGTTTTGTTGTAGTCTCTGTTATTGGTAATGGTGAGAGGTTAGCATGTTTTGTTGTAGCCACTGTTATTGGTAATGGTGAGAGGTTAGCATGTTTTGTTGTAGCCTCTGTTATTGGTAATGGTGAGAGGTTCGCATGTTTTGTTGTAGCCTCTGTTATTGGTAATGGTGAGAGGTTAGCATGTTTTGTTGTAGCCTCTGTTATTGGTAATGGTGAGAGGTTAGTATGTTTTGTTGTAGCCTCTGTTATTGGTAATGGTGAGAGGTTAGCATGTTTTGTTCTAGCCTCTGTTATTGGTACTGGTGAGAGGTTAGCATGTTTTGTTGTAGCCTCTGTTATTGGTAATGGTGAGAGGTTAGCATGTTTTGTTGTAGCCTCTAACTTTCTCACTCATATTATTTTTATTTCACCTTTATTTAACCAGGTAAGCTAGTTGAGAACAAGTTCTTATTTACAACTGCGACCTGGCCAAGATAAAGCATAGCAATTCGACACATACAACAACACAGAGTTACACATGGAATAAACAAAACATAGTCAATAATACAGTAGAACAAAAGAAAACAAAAATTCAATATACAGTGAGTGCAAATGAGGTAAGATAAGGGAGTTAAGGCAATAAATAGGCCATGGTGGCGAAGTAATTACATTATAGCAATTAGACACTGGAATGATAGATGTACAGAAGATGAATGTGCAAGTAGAGATACTGGGGTGCAAAGGAGCAAGATAAATAAATACAGTATGGGGATGAGGTAGATAGATGGGCTATGTACAGATGGGCTATGTACAGGTGCAGTGATCTGTGAGCTGCTCTGAGAGCTGGTGAGGGAGATAAGAGTCTCCAGCTTCAGAGATTTTTGCAGTTGGTTCCAGTCATTGGCAGCAGAGACCTGGAAGGAGAGGCGGACAAATGAGGAATTGGCTTTGGGGGTGACCAGTGAAAAATACCTGCTGGAGCGCGTGCTACGAGTGGGTGCTGCTATGGTGACCAGTGAGCTGAGATAAGGCGGGGATTTACCTAGCAGAGACTTGTAGATGACCTGGAGCCAGATGGTTTGGCGACGAGTATGAAGCGATGGCCAGCCAACGAGAGCGTACAGGTCGCAGTGGTGGGTAATATATGGGGCTATGGTGACAAAACGGATGGCACTGTGATAAACTGCATCCAATTTGTTGAGTAGAGTGTTGGAGGCTATTTTATAGATGACATCGCCGAAGTCGAGGACCGGTAGGATGGTCAGTTTTACAAGAGTAGTGATGCTGGACGGTCGGGCAGGTGCGGGCAGCGATCAGTTGGCCAGAAGTATACAGAATGGTGTCGTCTGCGTAGAGGTGGATCAGAGAATCACCAGCAGCGAGAGCGACATCATTGATGTATACAGAGAAGTCGGCCCGAGATTTGAACCCTGTGCCACCCCCATAGAGACCGCCAGAGGCCCTGACAACAGGCCCTCCGATTTGACACACTGAACTCTGTCTGAGAAGTAGTTGGTGAACCAGGCGAGGCAATCATTTGAAAAACCAAGGCTGTTGAGTCTGCCAATAAGAATGTGGTGATTGACAGAGTCGAAAGCCTTGGCCAGGTCGATGAATACGGCTGCACAGTAATGTCTCTTATCGATGGCGGTTATGATATCGTTTAGGACCTTGAGCGTGGCTGAGGTGCACCCATGACCAGCTCTGAAACCAGATTGCATAGCGGAGAAGGTACGGTGAGATTCAAAGCGGTCGGTAATCTGTTTATTAACTTGGCGAAGACCTTAGAAAGGCAGGGCAGGATAGTAATAGGTCTGTAGCAGTTTGGGTCTAGAGTGTCTCCCCCTTTGAAGACTGGGATGACTGCGGCAGCTTTCCATTCTTTGGGAATCTCAGATGATACGAAAAAGAGGTTGAACAGGCTAGTAATTGGGGTGGCAACAATTTCAGCAGATCATTTTAGAAAGACAGGGTCCAGATTGTCTAGTCCAGCTGATTTGTAGGGGTCCAGGTTTTGCCGTTCTTTAAGAACATCAGCTATCTGGATTTGGGTGAAGGAGAAATAGGGGAGGCTTGGGCGAGTTGCTGTGGGGAGTGCAGGGCTGTTGACGGGGGTAGGGTTAGCCAGGTGGAAAGCATGGCCAGCCGTAGAAAAATGATTGTTGAAATTCTCAATTATAGTGGATTTATCGTGGTGACAGTGTTTCCTAGCCTCAGTGCAGTGGGCAGCTGGGAGGAGGTGCTCTTATTCTCCATGGACTTTACAGTGTCCCCAAACTTTTTTTGAGTTTGTGCTACAGGATGCAAATTTCTGCTTGAAAAAGCTAGCCTTAGCTTTCCAAACTGCCTGTGTATATTTGTTCCTGACTTCCTTGAAAAGTTGCATACCACGGTGGCTATTCGATGCTAATGCAGAATGCCACAGGATGTTTTTGTGCTGGTCAAGGGCAGTTAGGTCTGGAGAGAACCAAGGGCTATATCTTTTCCTGGTTCTATTTTTTTTGAAAGGGGCATGCTTATTTAAGATGGTGAGGAAGGCACTTTTAAAGAATGACCAGGAATCCTCTACTTACGGGATGAGGTCAGTATCCTTCCAGGATACCCGGGTCAGGTCGATTAGGAAGGCCTGCTCGCTGAAGTGTTTTAGGGAGCGTTTGATAGTGATGTGGGGTGGTCGTTTGACCGCAGACCTGTTACGGATGCAGGCAATGAGGCAGTGATCGCTGAGATCTTGGTTGAAAACAGCAGAGGTGTATTTGGAGGGCAAGTTGGTTAGGATGATATCGTTGAGGGTGGCCGTGTTTACGGATTTGGGGTTGTACCTGGTGGGTTCATTGAAAATTTGTGAGAGATTGAGGGCATCAAGCTTAGATTGTAGGATGGCCGGGGTGTTAAGCATGTCCCAGTTTAGGTCACCTAGCAGCATGAGCTGTGAAGATAGATGGGGGGCAATCAGTTCACATATGGTGTCCAGGGCACAGCTGGGGGCAGAGGGTGGTCTATAGCAAGCAGCGACGGTGAGAGACTTGTTTCTGGAAAGGTCGATTTTTAAAAGTAGAAGCTCTAATTGTTTGGGTACAGACCTGGATAGTAGGACAGAACTCTGCAGGCTGTCTCTACAGTAGATTGCAACTCCACCCCCGTTGGCAGTTCTATCTTTAAACTAACTCTTAGTTTCCTGATTCAGATCTGTTTAAACCAACTCTTAGTTTCCTGATTCAGATCTGTTTAAACCAACTCTTAGTTTCCTGATTCAGATCTGTTTAAACCAACTCTTAGTTTCCTGATTCAGATCTGTTTAAACCAACTCTTAGTTTCCTGATTCAGATCTGTTTAAACCAACTCTTAGTATCCTGATTCAGATCTGTTTAAACCAACTCTTAGTTTCCTGATTCAGATCTGTTTAAACCAACTCTTAGTTTCCTGATTCAGATCTGTTTAAACCAACTCTTAGTGTCCTGATTCAGATCTGTTTAAACCAACTCTTAGTTTCCTGATTCAGATCTGTTTAAACCAACTCTTAGTTTCCTGATTCAGATCTGTTTAAACCAACTCTTAGTTTCCTGATTCAGATCTGTTTAAACCATCTCTTAGTTTCCTGATTCAGATCTGTTTAAACCAACTCTTAGTTTCCTGATTCAGATCTGTTCAGACCAACTCTTAGTTTCCTGATTCAGATCTGTTCAAACCAACTCTTAGTTTCCTGATTCAGATCTGTTCAAACCAACTCTTAGTTTCCGGATTCAGATCTGTTCAAACCAACTCTTAGTGTTATTATTCATTATTTATTTATGATTTGTATTAATCAAGGCATAATCAGGATTAATTTAGTATTGTTTAGAAATGTGTTATCTACTCCCTTAGACAGAAAATTACTCCAGTCATCATCCACAGTTCAGTTACTATTGGGCAAAACACAACCCAAAACACAACCAAAACAAACTGCAGATGCAACCAATGAGTTTGGAACCAAATACTACACTTTTGACTACTTTAATACACTATAAGTAAATTGATCAGAATACTTATGACTTCTTCAAATAGGGGGACTAGATACATAAAGTGCTTTATTTTTTCTAAATGGTGAAACAGATATGTTTTAAAATATCCTCAAATAAAAGGTGACATTATATACTGTCACCTCATATGAAACATTTGATCTGAAATCCAAAATGTTGGAGTATAGAGTCACATTTAAAAAATATACTGCCACTATTATCACCACCAAAGAATATCAGTGTGATTTTAATATGATTTGACTCTTTGTCAGGCTGTCAGGCTGTGGAGTCACAGAGGAAGGCTGTGCTTCTCTGGTCTCAGCTCTGGAGTCAAACCCCTCACACCTGAGAGAGCTGGACCTGAGTAACAATGACCTGAAGGATTCAGGAGTGAAGCTGCTCTCTGCTGGACTGGGGAATCCCCACTGTAAACTGGAGACTCTGAGGTCAGTATTCCTGTAGTTGGTCAACAAGTGATAACTGTTCACCAGATCCACATGTGTTTACCAGACACACATAGTCCACACCATATGTGTTTGGACAGTGAAGCTTACAGTTTTACATTTGGTGCTATGCTCCAGCATTTTGGATTTGAGATAGAATGTTTCATATTAGGTGACAGTACAGAATGTCACCTTTTATTTATTTAAATGTAACCTATGTTTAACCAGGCAAGCCAGTTAAGAACATATTCTTATTTACAATGACAGTCTACCGGGGAACAGTGGGTAAAATGCCTTGTTCAGGGGCAGAATGACAGATTTTTACCTTGTCAGCTCGGGGATTCAATCCACCAACCTTTCGGTGAATTGCCCAACACTCTAACCACTAGTCTACCTACCGCCTCTACACTCTAACCACTAGTCTACCTACCGCCCCAAAATAAGGTATTTAAAGGTATTTACATGTTTTACAGAATGTCACCTTATATTTGATGATATTCATACTTATCTGTTTCACTGTTGCTGTAGTGGGCTGTTACTTTACTCTGATCTAACAGAGAGAGTATTGTTTAACTCTGTAGTCTGTAGTGGGCTGTTACTTTACTCTGATCTAACAGAGAGAGTATTGTTTAACTCTGTAGTCTGTAGTGGGCTGTTACTTTACTCTGATCTAACAGAGAGAGTATTGTTTAACTCTGTAGTCTGTAGTGGGCTGTTACTTTACTCTGATCTAACAGAGAGAGTATTGTTTAACTCTGTAGTCTGTAGTGGGCTGTTACTTTACTCTGATCTAACAGAGAGAGTATTGTTTAACTCTGTAATCTGTAGTGGGCTGTTACTTTACTCTGATCTAACAGAGAGAGTATTGTTTAACTCTGTAGTCTGTAGTGGGCTGTTACTTTACTCTGATCTAACAGAGAGAGTATTGTTTAACTCTGTAGTCTGTAGTGGGCTGTTACTTTACTCTGATCTAACAGAGAGAGTATTGTTTAACTCTGTAGTCTGTAGTGAGCTGTTACTTTACTCTGATCTAACAGAGAGAGTATTGTTTAACTCTGTAGTCTGTAGTGAGCTGTTACTTTACTCTGATCTAACAGAGAGAGTATTGTTTAACTCTGTAGTCTGTAGTGGGCTGTTACTTTACTCTGATCTAACAGAGAGAGTATTGTTTAACTCTGTAGTCTGTAGTGGGCTGTTACTTTACTCTGATCTAACAGAGAGAGTATTGTTTAACTCTGTAGTCTGTAGTGGGCTGTTACTTTACTCTGATCTAACAGAGAGAGTATTGTTTAACTCTGTAGTCTGTAGTGGGCTGTTACTTTACTCTGATCTAACAGAGAGAGTATTGTTTAACTCTGTAGTCTGTAGTGGGCTGTTACTTTACTCTGATCTAACAGAGAGAGTATTGTTTAACTCTGTAGTCTGTAGTGGGCTGTTACTTTACTCTGATCTAACAGAGAGAGTATTGTTTAACTCTGTAGTCTGTAGTGGGCTGTTACTTTACTCTGATCTAACAGAGAGAGTATTGTTTAACTCTGTAGTCTGTAGTGGGCTGTTACTTTACTCTGATCTAACAGAGAGAGTATTGTTTAACTCTGTAGTCTGTAGTGGGCTGTTACTTTACTCTGATCTAACAGAGAGAGTATTGTTTAACTCTGTAGTCTGTAGTGGGCTGTTACTTTACTCTGATCTAACAGAGAGAGTATTGTTTAACTCTGTAGTCTGTAGTGGGCTGTTACTTTACTCTGATCTAACAGAGAGAGTATTGTTTAACTCTGTAGTCTGTAGTGGGCTGTTACTTTACTCTGATCTAACAGAGAGAGTATTGTTTAACTCTGTAGTCTGTAGTGGGCTGTTACTTTACTCTGATCTAACAGAGAGAGTATTGTTTAACTCTGTAATCTGTAGTGGGCTGTTACTTTACTCTGATCTAACAGAGAGAGTATTGTTTAACTCTGTAGTCTGTAGTGGGCTGTTACTTTACTCTGATCTAACAGAGAGAGTATTGTTTAACTCTGTAGTCTGTAGTGGGCTGTTACTTTACTCTGATCTAACAGAGAGAGTATTGTTTAACTCTGTAGTCTGTAGTGGGCTGTTACTTTACTCTGATCTAACAGAGAGAGTATTGTTTAACTCTGTAGTCTGTAGTGGGCTGTTACTTTACTCTGATCTAACAGAGAGAGTATTGTTTAACTCTGTAGTCTGTAGTGGGCTGTTACTTTACTCTGATCTAACAGAGAGAGTATTGTTTAACTCTGTAGTCTGTAGTGGGCTGTTACTTTACTCTGATCTAACAGAGAGAGTATTGTTTAACTCTGTAGTCTGTAGTGAGCTGTTACTTTACTCTGATCTAACAGAGAGAGTATTGTTTAACTCTGTAGTCTGTAGTGGGCTGTTACTTTACTCTGATCTAACAGAGAGAGTATTGTTTAACTCTGTAGTCTGTAGTGGGCTGTTACTTTACTCTGATCTAACAGAGAGAGTATTGTTTAACTCTGTAGTCTGTAGTGGGCTGTTACTTTACTCTGATCTAACAGAGAGAGTATTGTTTAACTCTGTAGTCTGTAGTGAGCTGTTACTTTACTCTGATCTAACAGAGAGAGTATTGTTTAACTCTGTAGTCTGTAGTGGGCTGTTACTTTACTCTGATCTAACAGAGAGAGTATTGTTTAACTCTGTAGTCTGTAGTGGGCTGTTACTTTACTCTGATCTAACAGAGAGAGTATTGTTTAACTCTGTAGTCTGTAGTGGGCTGTTACTTTACTCTGATCTAACAGAGAGAGTATTGTTTAACTCTGTAGTCTGTAGTGAGCTGTTACTTTACTCTGATCTAACAGAGAGAGTATTGTTTAACTCTGTAGTCTGTAGTGAGCTGTTACTTTACTCTGATCTAACAGAGAGAGTATTGTTTAACTCTGTAGTCTGTAGTGGGCTGTTACTTTACTCTGATCTAACAGAGAGAGTATTGTTTAACTCTGTAGTCTGTAGTGGGCTGTTACTTTACTCTGATCTAACAGAGAGAGTATTGTTTAACTCTGTAGTCTGTAGTGGGCTGTTACTTTACTCTGATCTAACAGAGAGAGTATTGTTTAACTCTGTAGTCTGTAGTGGGCTGTTACTTTACTCTGATCTAACAGAGAGAGTATTGTTTAACTCTGTAGTCTGTAGTGAGCTGTTACTTTACTCTGATCTAACAGAGAGAGTATTGTTTAACTCTGTAGTCTGTAGTGGGCTGTTACTTTACTCTGATCTAACAGAGAGAGTATTGTTTAACTCTGTAGTCTGTAGTGGGCTGTTACTTTACTCTGATCTAACAGAGAGAGTATTGTTTAACTCTGTAGTCTGTAGTGGGCTGTTACTTTACTCTGATCTAACAGAGAGAGTATTGTTTAACTCTGTAGTCTGTAGTGGGCTGTTACTTTACTCTGATCTAACAGAGAGAGTATTGTTTAACTCTGTAATCTGTAGTGGGCTGTTACTTTACTCTGATCTAACAGAGAGAGTATTGTTTAACTCTGTAGTCTGTAGTGGGCTGTTACTTTACTCTGATCTAACAGAGAGAGTATTGTTTAACTCTGTAGTCTGTAGTGGGCTGTTACTTTACTCTGATCTAACAGAGAGAGTATTGTTTAACTCTGTAATCTGTAGTGGGCTGTTACTTTACTCTGATCTAACAGAGAGAGTATTGTTTAACTCTGTAGTCTGTAGTGGGCTGTTACTTTACTCTGATCTAACAGAGAGAGTATTGTTTAACTCTGTAATCTGTAGTGGGCTGTTACTTTACTCTGATCTAACAGAGAGAGTATTGTTAAGAAATTAATATGATGAATAAGAAAGTTATAGAATGATCAGAATAAATCCTCTCCTGTTATTGGTGGATCCATGATTTGTTGTTTTCTTAATCATCATCAGGATTATTTTAGTTTAAAGAAGATTAATCCAGTCATCATCCACCATTCAGTTACTAAAAACACAACCAAATGAAACATTTGATCTGAAATCCTAAATGTTGGAGTATAGAGCCACATTTAAAATGTTAGCTTCACTGTCAAAATAGATATGGTGTGGACTGTATACTCAATACAATCTAAATCTGATACCTCACTGTCATTATAGATATGGTGTGGACTGTATACTCAATACAATCTAAATCTGATACCTCACTGTCATTATAGATATGGTGTGGACTGTATCCTCAATACAATATAAATCTGATACCTCACTGTCATTATAGATATGGTGTGGACTGTATCCTCAATACAATATAAATCTGATACCTCACTGTCATTATAGATATGGTGTGGACTGTATACTCAATACAATCTAAATCTGATACCTCACTGTCAATATAGATATGGTGTGGACTGTATACTCAATACAATCTAAATCTGATACCTCACTGTCATTATAGATATGGTGTGGACTGTTTACTCAATACAATCTAAATCTGATACCTCACTGTCATTATAGATATGGTGTGGACTGTTTACTCAATACAATCTAAATCTGATACCTCACTGTCATTATAGATATGGTGTGGACTGTATACTCAATACAATCTAAATCTGATACCTCACTGTCATTATAGATATGGTGTGGACTGTATACTCAATACAATCTAAATCTGATACCTCACTGTCATTATAGATATGGTGTGGACTGTATACTCAATACAATCTAAATCTGATACCTCACTGTCATTATAGATATGGTGTGGACTGTATACTCAATACAATATAAATCTGATACCTCACTGTCATTATAGATATGGTGTGGACTGTATCCTCAATACAATCTAAATCTGATACCTCACTGTCTGTCTTTTGACTGATACTGCTTTTTATTAAACTGGTCTGGTCAGTCTACTCAAATATTTGTACTATACATGTTTCTCTCTACAAGCAACACTTTGATAATTTGTCATTTAAAATAATGAAATATCCATTTATGAATAGATTTGGCAGGTTTCAGGACGCTGATGTATCTGAAAATGTTAAAAAGTTATGCTGCCACTATTTTCACCACCAGAGAATAGCAGTTTGATTTTAAAATTATTTAACTCTTTGCAGGCTGTCAGGCTGTCTAGTCACAGAGGAAGGCTGTGCTTCTCTGGTCTCAGCTCTGAGGTCAAACCCCTCACACCTGAGAGAGCTGGACCTGAGCTACAATCACCCAGGAGACTCAGGAGTCAGACTGCTCTCTGCTGGACTGGAGGATCCACACTGCAGACTGGAGAAACTCAAGTATGTAGAGGGTTTATGTCAATGTTCATATCAGACATGTTGGACTTATCAGGCTAGTTAAGACAAACATTCTTACCACCACTTGGACAAAGTCATATACTGACTGTTTGTGTGTGTGTGTGTGTGTGTGTGTGTGTGTGTGTGTGTGTGTGTGTGTGTGTGTGTGTGTGTGTGTGTGTGTGTGTGTGTGTGTGTGTGTGTGTGTGTGTGTGTGTGTGTGTGTGTCATTGAGAGATGTGTGTGTGTGTGTGTGTGTGTGTGTGTGTGTGTGTGTCATTGAGAGATGTGTGTGTGTGTGTGTGTGTGTGTGTGTGAGTTCAGGTGTATCCCTCAATGACTGTCTGTTCTTCTGCTTACTGCTACAGTGTGGAACATGGTGGAGAGAACAGAATGAGACCTGGGATTAGAAAATGTGAGTGTTGACTGCTGTGAAGAATATGACTAAGAATAAGTCTTAATTCAAGTTAAGTCAAAGTCAAAGACCACCATCATTACTTACTTGGTCATATTAAATATCAGCTGTCGTTCTACAGAAGCACAAATCAGGGACACCTACGTTTACAATGAGTTGCTTTGACAATGTGTGTGTGTGTGTGTGGCGTGTTCTTGTTGCATAAGAAATGTGTGTTTGTGTTCATGATGTATAAGTGTGTTTTATATTACCATACAGTATAACATATGATCATTCAACAAGTCTCAAGTTACCTTAATTTCTCCTTTTGATACCTAGAAACATCTACATTAAATGAATTAGTGAAAAGTGAGTTAACATTCTAATGTGAATGATGATGATTTCTAATATTGTGTCTGGTTTCATCCATCAGATGTCTGTGATCTCACACTGGACCTAAACACAGTAAACAGACTCCTCTCTCTGTCTGAGGAGAACAGAAAGGTGACATGGAGGAGAGAGGAGCAGCCGTATCCTGATCACCCAGAGAGATTTGAGGACTGTAGACAGGTGCTGTGTAGAGAGGGTCTGACTGGGCGCTGTTACTGGGAGGTAGAGAGGAGTGGGAGGGCTGATATAGGAGTGACATATAAAGGAATCAGCAGGAGAGGAAGGGGTGATGACTGTGGTCTTGGATACAATGACAAGTCCTGGAGTCTGACCTGCTCTGACATCAGTTACAGAGCCAGGCACAATAATAATCTCACTACCATAGACGTCTCCACCTCCAGCCACCACAGAGTAGGAGTGTATCTGGACTGGCCAGCCGGCACTCTGTCCTTCTATAGAGCCTCCTCTGACACACTGACCCACCTGATCACATTCACCTCCACATTCACTGAGCCCCTCTATCCAGGGTTTTGGGTTCAGTATGAATCCTCAGTGTCCCTGTAAATAATAACCTGACACACACACACACACACACACACACACACACACACACACACACACACACACACACACACACACACACACACACACACACACACACACAGGACACACACACACACACTGGACACACACACATACACTGGACACACACACATACACACCGACACACAAACACACACACACTGACACACACACACACACTGACACACACACACACACTGACACACACACACACACACACACACACACACACACACACACACACACACACACACACACACACACACACACACACACACACACTCACACACACACTACACTCACACACACCCACTGGACACAAACACACTGGACACAAACACACTGGACACACACACACACACTGGACACACACACACACACACTGGACACACACACTAAACACACACACACACCGGACACACACACACACCGGACACACACACACACTGGGGACACACACATTGGACACACACACTGGACACACACACACACTGGACACACACACACACTGGACACTCACACACACACACACACACACTGGACACACACACTGGACACAAACACACTGGACACAAACATACGACACACACACACACAATGGACACACACACAATGGACACACACACTGACACACACTGGAAACACACACACTGGACACACAAACCAACACACTGGACACACAGACTAAACACACACACACTGGACACACACACACAACACACACACACACTGGACACACACACAGGGGACACACACACACACAGGACACACACAGGACACACACACACTGACACACACTGGAGACACACGCACTGGACACACAAACCCACACACACACTGGACACACAAACACACTGGACAAAACACACACACCGGACTAACACACACACACACACACACACATACACACACACACACACACACACACACACACACACACACTGGACACACACACCGGACTCACACACACACACACACACACACACAAACTGGACACACACTGGACACACACACTGGACACACACTAACACACACCGGACTCACACACATACACACTAACACACACTGGACACACACACATACACGTCTTCCTATAATTGTGAGGACCTTGACCCAGGACCTTCAAATGAGGACCATCATTTCTGATTGAATTGGGAACAAACAGCCACCTCATTCCAGCACTAAGTGGTCCCACAAACACAGAGGTGAAAATATTACAGGAATATTCTGCAAATGTTGATGAAGACGTCACTCAATCCCCCCAAAACAACATGCAGTCTTTCCACAAGACTCCCATGAAGTTATAGTGTGACGTTATGAGTTGACGTTAAAGTAACATTCTCAGAACATACTGCACTTGTTTTATACTGTTTAAGATGGATCCTCTGTTTATCATCTTGTTTTATACTGTTTTAGATGGATCCTCTGTTTATCATCTTGTTTTATACTGTTTTAGATGGATCCTCTGTTTATCATCTTGTTTTATACTGTTTTAGATGGATCCTCTGTTTATCATCTTGTTTATACTGTTTTAGATGGATCCTCTGTTTATCATCTTGTTTTATACTGTTTTAGATGGATCCTCTGTTTATCATCTTGTTTTATACTGTTTTAGATGGATCCTCTGTTTATCATCTTGTTTTATACTGTTTTAGATGGATCCTCTGTTTATCATCTTGTTTTATACTGTTTTAGATGGATCCTCTGTTTATCATCTTGTTTTATACTGTTTTAGATGGATCCTCTGTTTATCATCTTGTTTTATACTGTTTTAGATGGATCCTCTGTTTATCATCTTGTTTTATACTGTTTTAGATGGATCCTCTGTTTATCATCTTGTTTTATACTGTTTTAGATGGATCCTCTGTTTATCATCTTGTTTTATACTGTTTTAGATGGATCCTCTGTTTATCATCTTGTTTTATACTGTTTTAGATGGATCCTCTGTTGATCATCTTGTTTTATACTGTTTTAGATGGATCCTCTGTTTATCATCTTGTTTTATACTGTTTTAGATGGATCCTCTGTTTATCATCTTGTTTTATACTGTTTTAGATGGATCCTCTGTTTATCATCTTGTTTTATACTGTTTTAGATGGATCCTCTGTTTATCATCTTGTTTTATACTGTTTTAGATGGATCCTCTGTTTATCATCTTGTTTTATACTGTTTTAGATGGATCCTCTGTTTATCATCTTGTTTTATACTGTTTTAGATGGATCCTCTGTTTATCATCTTGTTTTATACTGTTTTAGATGGATCCTCTGTTTATCATCTTGTTTTATACTGTTTTAGATGGATCCTCTGTTTATCATCTTGTTTTATACTGTTTTAGATGGATCCTCTGTTTATCATCTTGTTTTATACTGTTTTAGATGGATCCTCTGTTTATCATCTTGTTTTATACTGTTTTAGATGGATCCTCTGTTTATCATCTTGTTTTATACTGTTTTAGATGGATCCTCTGTTTATCATCTTGTTTTATACTGTTTTAGATGGATCCTCTGTTGATCATCTTGTTTTATACTGTTTTAGATGGATCCTCTGTTTATCATCTTGTTTTATACTGTTTTAGATGGATCCTCTGTTTATCATCTTGTTTTATACTGTTTTAGATGGATCCTCTGTTTATCATCTTGTTTTATACTGTTTTAGATGGATCCTCTGTTTAAACATTTAAACTCCTACAATAACACCGTTAAAATACCAAATGTGATAATTTGTTGTACGTCTTTTATGTTGAATAACAAATTGTATAATTATATATGGACATACGCTCCATAGTTGTATAAGTATACAAGGATATATTGTACTTTTCATAATAAAACATACTTGAAACAAGAAAAGCCTGTTAATTGTGAAAACAGTTTCGTTATTGATTTTACATTGCCTCTGCCAGTCGCAGGTTGACGTTTGTCATGAATCTTGACCTGGAGGCAGAACTGCGTGATTTCCTCTAGATATGCCAGCTACAAAGTCAGATTGTCTATTACATGATGGTCCAACACAGTAGGGGGGATATTTCCTCTAGATATGCCAGCTACAAAGTCAAAATTGGCTGTGGAAAATAATGTTGTTTTATGGTCTTAATTTAAGGGAAGGATGAGCAGTGTGGTTGGGATTAAGGTTTGGATTAAAATCAGATGTTATTACTTTGTGCCTGTGCCAGCTAGTGACCACTTTGCTGAACTGCCTCCAGAACAAGATTCATGACAATAAATACCAACCTGCCTCCCAGTCATCCCCTCCTTATCTTTACAAGGCTGCAGAACATACAAGCTAGTGATGTGGGGGTTCTCTCATAACCCTCAGTCCCCAGGTGGGTAGATGGCAGGTTGAATAAAGAGAAGCTAGTGATGTGGGGGTTCTCTCATAACCCTCAGTCCCCAGGTGGGTAGATGGCAGGTTGTATAAAGAGAAGCTAGTGATGTGGGGGTTCTCTCATAACCCTCAGTCCCCAGGTGGGTAGATGGCAGTTTGAATAAAGAGAAGCTAGTGATGTGGGGGTTCTCTCATAACCCTCAGTCCCCAGGTGGGTAGATGGCAGGTTGAATAAAGAGAAGCTAGTGATGTGGGGGTTCTCTCATAACCCTCAGTCCCCAGGTGGGTAGATGGCAGGTTGAATAAAGAGAAGCTAGTGATGTGGGGGTTCTCTCATAACCCTCAGTCCCCAGGTGGGTAGATGGCAGGTTGAATAAAGAGAAGCTAGTGATGTGGGGGTTCTCTCATAACCCTCAGTCCCCAGGTGGGTAGATGACAGGTTGTATAAAGAGAAGCTAGTGATGTGGGGGTTCTCTCATAACCCTCAGTCCCCAGGTGGGTAGATGACAGGTTGTATATAGAGAAGCTAGTGATGTGGGGGTTCTCTCATAACCCTCAGTCCCCAGGTGGGTAGATGGCAGGTTGAATAAAGAGAAGCTAGTGATGTGGGGGTTCTCTCATAACCCTCAGTCCCCAGGTGGGTAGATGGCAGGTTGAATAAAGAGAAGCTAGTGATGTGGGGGTTCTCTCATAACCCTCAGTCCCCAGGTGGGTAGATGGCAGGTTGTATAAAGAGAAGCTAGTGATGTGGGGGTTCTCTCATAACCCTCAGTCCCCAGGTGGGTAGATGGCAGGTTGTATAAAGAGAAGCTAGTGATGTGGGGGTTCTCTCATAACCCTCAGTCCCCAGGTGGGTAGATGGCAGGTTGAATAAAGAGAAGCTAGTGATGTGGGGGTTCTCTCATAACCCTCAGTCCCCAGGTGGGTAGATGGAAGGTTGTATAAAGAGAAGCTAGTGATGTGGGGGTTCTCTCATAACCCTCAGTCCCCAGGTGGGTAGATGGTAGGTTGTATAAAGAGAAGCTAGTGATGTGGGGGTTCTCTCATAACCCTCAGTCCCCAGGTGGGTAGATGGCAGGTTGAATAAAGAGAAGCTAGTGATGTGGGGGTTCTCTCATAACCCTCAGTCCCCAGGTGGGTAGATGGCAGGTTGAATAAAGAGAAGCTAGTGATGTGGGGGTTCTCTCATAACCCTCAGTCCCCAGGTGGGTAGATGGCAGGTTGTATAAAGAGAAGCTAGTGATGTGGGGGTTCTCTCATAACCCTCAGTCCCCAGGTGGGTAGATGGCAGGTTGAATAAAGAGAAGCTAGTGATGTGGGGGTTCTCTCATAACCCTCAGTCCCCAGGTGGGTACATGGCAGGTTGTATAAAGAGAAGCTAGTGATGTGGGGGTTCTCTCATAACCCTCAGTCCCCAGGTGGGTAGATGGCAGGTTGTATAAAGAGAAGTTAGTGATGTGGGGGTTCTCTCATAACCCTCAGTCCCCAGGTGGGTAGATGGCAGGTTGAATAAAGAGAAGCTAGTGATGTGGGGGTTCTCTCATAACCCTCAGTCCCCAGGTGGGTAGATGGCAGGTTGAATAAAGAGAAGCTAGTGATGTGGGGGTTCTCTCATAACCCTCAGTCCCCAGGTGGGTAGATGGCAGGTTGTATAAAGAGAAGCTAGTGATGTGGGGGTTCTCTCATAACCCTCAGTCCCCAGGTGGGTAGATGGCAGGTTGTATAAAGAGAAGCTAGTGATGTGGGGGTTCTCTCATAACCCTCAGTCCCCAGGTGGGTAGATGGCAGGTTGTATAAAGAGAAGCTAGTGATGTGGTGGTTCTCTCATAACCCTCGGTCCCCAGGTGGGTAGATGGCAGGTTGTATAAAGAGAAGCTAGTGATGTGGGGGTTCTCTCATAACCCTCAGTCCCCAGGTGGGTAGATGGCAGGTTGTATAAAGAGAAGCTAGTGATGTGGGGGTTCTCTCATAACCCTCAGTCCCCAGGTGGGTAGATGGCAGGTTGAGTAAAGAGAAGCTAGTGATGTGGGGGTTCTCTCATAACCCTCAGTCCCCAGGTGGGTAGATGGCAGGTTGAATAAAGAGAAGCTAGTGATGTGGGGGTTCTCTCATAACCCTCAGTCCCCATTTGGGTAGATGGTAGGTTGTATAAAGAGAAGCTAGTGATGTGGGGGTTCTCTCATAACCCTCAGTCCCCAGGTGGGTAGATGGCAGGTTGTATAAAGAGAAGCTAGTGATGTGGGGGTTCTCTCATAACCCTCAGTCCCCAGGTGGGTAGATGGCAGGTTGTATAAAGAGAAGCTAGTGATGTGGGGGTTCTCTCATAACCCTCAGTCCCCAGGTGGGTAGATGGCAGGTTGAATAAAGAGAAGCTAGTGATGTGGTGGTTCTCTCATAACCCTCAGTCCCCAGGTGGGTAGATGGCAGGTTGAATAAAGAGAATCTAGTGATGTGGGGGTTCTCTCATAACCCTCAGTCCCCAGGTGGGTAGATGGCAGGTTGAATAAAGAGAAGCTAGTGATGTGGGGGTTCTCTCATAACCCTCAGTCCCCAGGTGGGTAGATGGCAGGTTGAATAAAGAGAAGCAAGTGATGTGGGGGTTCTCTCATAACCCTCAGTCACCAGGTGGGTAGATGGCAGGTTGTATAAAGAGAAGCTAGTGATGTGGGGGTTCTCTCATAACCCTCAGTCCCCAGGTGGGTAGATGGCAGGTTGAATAAAGAGAAGCTAGTGATGTGGGGGTTCTCTCATAACCCTCAGTCCCCAGGTGGGTAGATGGCAGGTTGAATAAAGAGAATCTAGTGATGTGGGGGTTCTCTCATAACCCTCAGTCCCCAGGTGGGTAGATGGCAGGTTGAATAAAGAGAAGCTAGTGATGTGGGGGTTCTCTCATAACCCTCAGTCCCCAGGTGGGTAGATGGCAGGTTGAATAAAGAGAAGCTAGTGATGTGGGGGTTCTCTCATAACCCTCAGTTCCCAGGTGGGTAGATGGCAGGTTGTATAAAGAGAAGCTAGTGATGTGGGGGTTCTCTCATAACCCTCAGGGTGAATGAGCAAGACAAAAGATTTAAGTGCCTTTGAACGAGGTATGGTAGTAGGTGCCAGGCGCACCGGTTTGTGTCATGAACTGCAATGTTGCTGGGTTTTTCACGCTCATGTTCCACCACCCAAAGGACATCCAGCCAACTTGACAACTGTGGGAAGCATTGGAGTCAACATGGGCCAGCATCCATGTGAAACGCTTTCAACACCTTGTAGAATCCATGACCTGATGTATTGAGGCTGTTCTGAGGACAAAAGGGAGAGGGGGGGGGCATAACTCAATATTAGGAAGGCGTCCTTAATATTTTGTCCACTCAGTGTATAACCTGTAGACTACACTGCTCAGTTAGAGTAATATCTAGTCCACTCAGTGTATAACCTATAGACTACACTGCTCAGTTAGAGTAATATCTAGTCCACTCAGTGTATAACCTGTAGACTACACTGCTCAGTTAGAGTAATATCTAGTCCACTCAGTGTATAACCTATAGGCTACACTGCTCAGTTAGAGTAATATCTAGTCCACTCAGTGTATAACCTATAGACTACACTGCTTAGTTAGAGTAATATCTAGTCCACTCAGTGTCTAACCTATAGGCTACACTGCTCAGTTAGATTAATATCTAGTCCACTCAGTGTATAACCTATAGACTACACTGCTCAGTTAGAGTAATATCTAGTCCACTCAGTGTATAACCTATAGACTACACTGCTCAGTTAGAGTAATATCTAGTCCACTCAGTGTATAACCTGTAGACTACACTGCTCAGTTAGAGTAATATCTAGTTCACTCAGTGTATAACCTGTAGACTACACTGCTCAGTTAGAGTAATATAAACATGTAACCTCTCACCATTACCAATAACAGCAAGAGATCAACCCTACCAATAACGATACAACAAAACATGCTAACCTCTCACCTTACCAATAACATAACTACAACAAAACATGCTAACTCTCTCCCACTTACCAATACAGAGAAAATCCACAAACATGCTAACCTCTCACCATACCAATAACAGAGGCTACAACAAAACATGCTAACCTCTACCATCCATATATGTAACCCAAATGCTACTCAACAGTCTAGAGACTACAACAAAAAACATGGCTAACCTCTCACCATTACAATATCAGAGGGGGTCTGATCTTGCCTCTGTACTTCTCATTCATTCATTTTCACGATTCATTAACCTGATTATCTACATGGTTAGCATCCACATGAATTGTAGAAGTGTTCAGAAACATCTTCTATTCTTACTGACAAACAAGTGAAGTACTCCAAAATGACGGGACATATCATCACCATCAGTTTCTATCAGGAAAAAACATCATCCAAAACACAACCAAGCAAAACGGTCCCAATGAATTCAAACAAGTTTGTAGAATCACAAACTTATGTAATCACTGCAGGCATGGAATATGGGGCCAACATACTAAAACTTATGATACTTTAAACAATTAAGTGGAATTTGTCCAAAAATATTAAGACTTTCTTCAAAATCGGAGGAACTACAACAAAAGTGCTTTCATTTCTAAAACAAAACCCCCAGTTTAAAAAAATATATCTATGAATGAAAATACACTCAAATAAAGGTACATTCTGGACGTGCCTAATATGGAACATTAATTTAAATCAAAATCTGGAGTATAGCACCAAATGTAAAACTGTAATCTTCACTGTCCAAACACATATGGTGTGGACGATGTGTGTCTGGTAAACACATGGTGATCTGATGAACAGTTCACTTGTTGACCAACTACAGGAATACTGACCTCAGAGTCTCCAGTTTACAGTGGGGATTCCCCAGTCCAGCAGAGAGCAGTCTGACTCCTGAGTCTCCTGGGTGATTGTAGCTCAGGTCCAGCTCTCTCAGGTGTGAGGGGTTTGACCTCAGAGCTGAGACCAGAGAAGCACAGCCTTCCTCTGTGACTAGACAGCCTGACAGCCTGCAAAGAGTCAATCATATTAAAATCAAACTGCTATTTCTCTGGTGGTAAAATTAGTGGCAGCATAACTTTTAACATTTTCAGATAATCAGCGTCCTGAAACCTGCCAATCTATCATAAATGGATATTTCATTATTTTAAATGACAAATTATCAAACTATTGCTTGTAGAGAGAAAACATGTATATACAAATATTTGATTAGACTGACCAGACCAGTTTAAAAAGCAGTATCAGTCAGAAGACAGACAGTGAGGTATCAGATTTAGATTGTATTGAGTAAACAGTCCACACCATTCTATAATGACAGTGAACTACTACCATTTTAATGTGCTCTATACTCCAAATTTGGATTTGAGATCAATGTTTCATAGGTGACAGTATATAATGAGCCCTTATTTTGAGTGTATATTTTAATACATATCTGTTTCACGGTTTTGAAATTAAAAGCACTTTATATACCGTCCCCCGTCGTTTTGAATTTTGGTCATAAGTAATCTGACCAAATTCACTTAAGAGATTAAATTTAAAGTAGTCAAAAGTTTTAGTAGTTTGGTCTGACATTCCTTGAAACGCAATGGGACTACAATCAAGCTTGTTGACTTTAAACTCGTTAATTGCATTTGGCAGTTTTCTTTTGGTTGTGTTTTTTGGTTGAGTTTGGTATGTTTTGCCCAATATTAAAATGGTGGATGATGAATGGAGTATTTTGTCTAGTGAGTACGATAAAACAATGTTTCTAAACCATACAAAAAAAATGCTATGGATTTGGTGGGGCCATGATTTACACAATCATGAAATGAATCATTCATAAGAAATAATTGAGATAAGTTAACGGAGGCGACAAAACAAACATGCTAACCGCTCAACCATTACCAATCAAACAGAGGTTACAACACAACATGCTAACATCTCACCATTACCATAACCAGAGGACTTACAACAACTGCTAAACCCTCTACATCCTTACCATAAGAGAGACTACAACAAAACATACTAACCTCTCCCATACCATAACACGAGACTCAAACAAAACATGCTAACCTCTCACCATTACCAATAAATGGAGGATACACCAACACATGCTAACTCTCACCATTACCAATAACAGAGACTACAACAAAACATTCTACCTCTCACCATTACCAATAACAGAGATGACAAAAACATGCTACCTCACCATTACCAATAAACAGAGGCTAAACAAACATCTAACCTCTCACCCATTACCAATAAACAGAGGCTACAAACAAAACATGCTAACCTCTCACCATATACAATACAGAGACAACAACAAAAAAACAGTTAACCTCTCACCATACCAAGTAACAGAGGACTACAACAAAACCATGTTAACCTCTCACCATTACCAATAACAGAGGCTCCAACAAAACATGCTAACCTCTCCACCTTACCAATAACAGAGCAACACAAAACACTGTAACCTCTCCAACCATTACCAATAACAAGGCCTACAACCAAAAACTGCAACCTCTCACCATACCAATAACAGAGGCTACAACACACATAACTAACCTTCCCACTTACCAATAACCAGGCTACAACAAACTCCCTAACTTCGCACCATTACCAAAACAGAGGCTACAACACAACATCACTGCTAACCTCTCACCTTACCAATGACAAGGTCTACAACAAAACATGCTAACCTCTCACCATACCAATAAACTAGAGGCTACGATACAACAACATGCTAAACCTCTCACCTTACCAATAACATGAGGCACAACAAAACCCTCTGCTAACCCTCTCACCATTACCAATAACAGAGGTCTACAACAAAACATGCTAAACCTCTCCCCATTACCAATAAACAGTAGGCTACAACAAAAACATGCTAACCTACTCACATTACCAATAACAGAGGCTACAACAAAACATGCTAACCTCTCACCATTACAAAACAGGAGGCTACAACAAAAACATGCTAAACTTCACCATTACCAATACAGAGCTACAACAAAACATGCTAACCTCTCACCATACCAAAAACAGAAGCTACAACAAAACATTCTAACCTCTCACCATACCAATAAACAGAGGACTACAACAAAAAAATGCTAAACCTCTCACCATTACCAATAACAGAGGCTACACACAAAAACCACTAACCCTCTCACCATTACCAAATAACAGAGGCTACAACAAAAAACTGCTAACCTCTCACCATTACCAATAACAGAGCTACAACAAAACATCAACCTCTCACCATACCAATAACAGAGGCTACAACAAAACATGCTAACCTCTCACCATTACCAATAACAGAGGTCACAACAACATTAACCTCTCACCATTACCAATCAAACACGGCTACAACAAACAATTAACCTCTACCATTACCATAACAGAGCTACAACAAAACATCTACCATTACCATTACCAATAAACAGAGGCTACACAAAACATGCAACCTCTCACCATTACCACAAACAGAGGCTACAACAAACATGCTAAAACTCTCACCATTACCATAACAGAGACTACAAACAAAACATGCTAACCTCTCACCATTCCAATAACAGAGCTGAAACAAAACATGCTAACCTCTCACCATTCAATAACAGAGGCTACAAACAAAACATCTAAACCTCACCTTACCATACACGAGGAATACAACAAAATGCTAACCTCTCACCATTACCAATAAACAGAGACTACAACAAAACATGCTAACCTCTCACTTACCATAACAGAGGTACAAAACACAAACCATACAACCTTCTCACCATTACCAATAACAGAGGCTACAACAAAACATGCTAACTCTCACATTACCAATAACAGAGGATACAACAAAAACATGCTAACCTCTCACCATTACCAATTAACAGACGGCTACAAACAAAAGCTAACTAAACCTCTCCACCAATTACCAAACACGAGGCTACAACCAAAACCATGACTAACCTCTCACCATACCAATAACAGCAGGCTACAACCAAAAAATGCAACTCTAACCATTTACCAATAACGAAGACTAAACAAAACATGCTAACCTCTCACCATACAATATAACAGAGGCTCAAAAAAACATGCTAACCTCTCACCATTACCAATAACAGAGGCTACAACAAAACATTTACTAACCTCTCACCATTACAATAAACAGAGGGATACAACAAAACATGCTAACCTCCACCATTACCAATAACAGAGACTTACAACAAACATGCTAACCTCTCACCATTTACCAATAACAGAGGTAACAACAAAAACATGCTAAACCTCTCACCATTACCAATACAGAGGATACAACAAAAACATGTAAACCGCTCACACCATTACCAAAACCAGCAGGCTACAACAAAACATAGTAACCTACTCAACCATTACCAATCACAGAGATACACAAAACATAGCTACCTCATCACCATTACCAATAACAGAGGATGATTTGGCCTCGTACTCAATCACAATTCACATCATGTCCTATACTCATCAGCATCCACAGAATGTAGAGGATTCTAATCTACACAAAACATAGTAGAAGTGCTCACCATTTAACATGACTAACATGTAGTACCAACTCTAACTCTCACTCTATTACGAAAAAACACTGAAATCCAAAACATCTAACTCCACCAGCCAAGAACAAGTGACAAATGAATCAACAACGTTGTACAATCCAAACAGTGATAGAACAACCAGCATGGAACTATGGACCAATACCATAACACTATGACTACTTGATACAATATAAGTGAACTTACCAATTGAAACCAAACAGAGATACACAAAACAGTGCTACCTTACCATTACTCTAAACAGGAGATTAAGACATGAAAACTGTAACCCTCACATTACAAAGGGACATGAGACAGAAAAACATGTAACTCTCACATTCCATAAGGCCAAAAACATGTAACCTACATACCATCAGAGTAAAAGAACCCACATCCAAAATAACAGAGTCATACAACCACAATGTCCAAAACAGAGTGTAAAACATAACCATCCCTTACATAAGAGCTCAACAAACACCTATCCATTCCAAGTAGGGCTACAAAAGACTATAGTTCACAGTAATACAGGGACTAAAAACATAATAACCTCCACATCAAGTGGAGTCACAACCTGAAGTCGATACTACAGATCTACAAACATTGTTCGACCTAACTAACAGAAGTATGGACAAACATGCAACTTCTACCATTTACCAATACAGGGCAAATAGACCTCTCACAGTTACCAAACAGAGAAAACATGCAAGCTCTCACTTACCTAAAGGAATAAAACAAACAGCTCTTCACGTCATGTTACTCAATCAGCTCAGGAGGGTTGATCAAGCAACAGAAAGACAAGTTTGTGACTAAACCACGCTCAAAAGATCACATCAATTACCAAATAAGATTTTTGAACTCCAACAAATTGCTGCAGTAATTTCAACATTTCGATATTAGTCCATGAAACGCATAATTATTCATAAACAGTGAACCTCGTCACTTATTATATGATCATATATACGTAGAGAGATACTTTAATCCAAAACTATCTAAGACTGCTCGACCAGTTTACAATATCAGAGGGGCTATCTTGCTCTGAATTTATCATGTATTCGAAGCATCTGATGATGTATACAGGTAGCATCCCACTGATGATGAGTTTACAGTCACACATTCTATTCTTAATGCATACATGTGGACAAAAAGGGACATATACAGTTCTATTAGGAAACATCCACCCACAACAAGAAAAACTGGAATAATTAGGTCGTCCAAGCTTTGGATTTGTAGATCCTGAAGCATGGTTATATAGGGACCAATATATAACACCTTTGGTACTTTTACGTTATGGAAATTTTCAAACATATCTGAAATCTTCAAATCGGGAACTACATAAAATGCATTCTAAACAGTAAAATAATTGAATAATACTCAAAATGACTCTAGACTCCGTTCCTAATTGGATCATAAGAATACTGACCAAAATAGCACCAATGTATATTGCACTTCATCCAAAAAAGTATGGTCAGTGTAGTATTTGGTTGGTACAATGATCTTGTCGAACGTAGCATAGCTACAAACTATGGAACTTAAAAACTGTATGCAGTGTTGCAGTTTAAGCTTGGTGTGTGATTAGGTCTGAGATTTGGAGTCCTCCTGCCCAATCATTAAATGGTCGATGATGAGGGAGCTCTCTTCGGTGTGCCCAGTTGGACGTCAGACTTAACCAGAGTTCTAAAACAGCTACTAACCTGTACAGACAAGCTGAGATTGCCTGCAAAGATCAAATCATGATAAATATTACATAAAGTTACTATTGTGGTCAGAAATTACGGAGGGTCTATTTCCAATCAGAATATCAGTCTAACCTCTCACACTATACCAATAAACTAATAAGGTCATACAAAATGACATGATATACGTTGTACCAGTGAGAAACCAATTATACCTAAAAAAGAGACTGATCACATTAAAAACATAGCTAGACCTCATCCATTCAAATACAACAGGAGGTCTACACAGAAATATAGATTCTCCATACATACGAGATACAAAACAGTACTCCACCATCACCATATTAACAGTGAGACTAACATTCTAATAAGCTTATACTCTCACATTTTATTGAGGAATACCTAAACATGCTACTCATTCAATAATGAGTAACAACAATAATAAACTGTCACCTATTATCTAACGAGGTATACAACATAAACAGTTCAACTTCTCCTTGACCAATAACAGAGGCCAACAACTATGATAACCTCGTCACCATACCATACAGCTCAACAAGCTACTCTGACCATTTCATAGTAATCTGACTAAATTCACATGAACCTCCATTAAAATAAAAAGGTACAACAAACAGCGTAACTTAGTCATTTGTTGACCTAAACAGATGACTACAACAAGAACATGATTAAACCTCTAACATTGAGTTTCTTGCTTTGTGAGACTGATGTTGCCATAAAATGGAAAATGGATAGTAACCTCTCTGGAGAATTACCAAGTCTAAACACGAGGCTCACAAAAAACATGCTATAGACCATTCACAATCATAATGAATCATTTATAAATCAATAAATACGAGGCTACAAACAAACATGCAACCTTCACCATTACCAATAACAGAGGTACAACAAAACATACTAAATATCTCACCATTTACCAATAACAGGACTACAACAAAAACATCTAACCCCTCACCATTTACCAATAACAGGTAAACAAACATGAAATCTCACAACAATACAGAGGCTACAACATAAAATTAACCTCTCACCATTAACCCCAATAAACAGAGGCTTACAAACAAAACAGCTAACCTTCACTTTACCAATAACAGAGGCATACAACAAAACACTGCAACTTCAACCATTACCAATAACAGAGCTACAACAAACATGCTACTGACACACCATTACCCAATAACAGAGGCTACAACAAAAATGCTAAAACCTCTCACCATTAACAATAACAGAGCTACAACAAACAAATGCTAAACCTTTCACCATTACCAATAACAGAGGCGACAACAAAACATGCTAACCTCGTCACCATACCAATAACAGAGGCTACAATCAAAACATGCTAACCTCTCACCATTACCAATAACAGAAGCACAACAAAATACATTTAACCTCTCACCACTACCAATTAACAGAGGCTACAAAAAACATTGCTAACCTCTATCATCCTTTACCAATAAACAGAGGCACAACAAAAACTACTAACCTCTCACACATTACACAATAACAGAGGCTACAACAAAACATTGCTCAACCTCTCACCATTACACAATAACGACGGCTACAACAAAACTGATTAACCTCTCACATACCCAATTACAGAAGGCACAACAAAACATGCGAAACTCTCACATTTACCATAAAACAGTGAGGGTACAACAAAACATTGACAACCTCTACCATTACCAATAAAAGGCTACAACAAAAACTACTAACCTCTACCATATTACCAAGTAACAGAGGCTACAACAAAAACATGCTAACCTCCTCCCATTACCAATAACAGAGGCTACAAACAAAACATGCTAACCTCTACCATTACCAAAGCAGAGCTACAACAAAACATGCTAAACTCTCACCATTACCAATAACAGAGGACTACAAACAAAACAGCTAACCTCTCACCATTACCCATAACAGAGGCTACAACAAAAACATGCTAACCTCTCACCATTTACCAATTAAAACAGAGGCTACAACAAAAAATGCTAACCTCTCACCATTACCAATAACAGAGGACTACAACAAAACATGCTAACCTTCACCATTACCAATAACAGGAGGACTACAAAACAACACATGCTAACCTCTCACCATTACCAATAACAGAGGATACAACAAAACATGCTAACCTCTCACCATTACCAATAACAGAGGATACAACAAACTGCTAACCTCTCACCATTACCAATAACAGAAAGCTACAAAACAAAAAACATGCTAACCTCTCACATTACCAATAACAGAGGCTACAACAAAACATGCTAACCTCTCACCATACCAATAAACAGAGGCTACAACCAAAACATGCTAACCTCTCACCATTACCAATAAACAGAGGCTACAACAAAACATACTAACCCTCACCATTACGCAATAAAACCGAGGTACAAGACAAAACATGCTAAACTCTCACCCATTCACCAATAACAGAGATTACAACACAAAACAGCTAACTCTCACCATTACAAAATAACAGCGGGCTACAACAACAACATTACTAACCTATCCACCATGACCAATAACAGAGGTACAACAAAACATACTAAACCTTCACCATTACCAAAAGCAGAGGCTTACAACAAAAACATGCTAAAACTCTCCCCATACAATAACAGAGGACTCAAACAACAAAACATGCTAACCTCTCACCATTACCAATATACAGGGCTGAAAACAAAACAATGCTTAACTCTCACCATTACAATAACAGAGGCTACAACAAAAACATACTAACCTCTCACCATTAAATAACCAGAGATACAACAAAAATGTAAACCTCTCAACATTACAAATAACAGAGACCTACAACAAAAAATGCTACCTCTACCATACCAATACACAGAGGATACAAAAAAACATGCTAACCTCTCACCATTACCAATAACAGAGGATGACAACAAAACATGCTAACTTCTCCCATTACCAAAAAACAGAGGCTAACAACAAAAACAGTTTAACCTCTCACCATTACAATAACAGAGACTACAAACAAAAATGCTAACCCTCTCACCATTACCAAATCAGACGGGGGTTGATCTTTGTGCCTCTGAACGTTCTCATTCATCATTATTCTACGATTAATTCCTGATATATCTATAGTCGCATCCAACATGAATGTAGAAAGTGTTCAGAAACATTTTCTATTCTAACTGACAAACAGTGAAGTGACTCCACAATGACAGGACAATTATTCACCATTCAGGTTTCTATTAGGAAAACACATCCAAAACACAAACAAGACAAACTGCATACTGAATTCAACAAGTTGTTAGAATCACAAGCTGATACTGTAACACTGCAGCATGGAAGTAGGGACCAAATAATAAACTTATGGATACTTTCATAACAATATAACGTGAATTTGTCCAAACATATTAAGACGTTCTTCAAATCGAGGAATACATACATAAAGTGACTTCATTTCTAAAAAGTCTAAAATATATATGAATGAATAAACCCTCAAATAAAAGGTGACATTCTGTGGACTTGTTGCCTAATATGACATTAATATGAAATCCAAAATATGGAGTATAGCACCAAATGTAAAACTGTAATCTTCACTGTCCAAAACACATATGGTGTGGGACTATGTGTGTCTGGTAAACACATGTGGATCTGGTGAAACAGTTATCACTTGTTGACCAACTACAGGAATACTGACTCAGAGTCTCCAGTTTACAGTGGGGATTCCCCAGTCCAGCAGAGAGCAGCTTCACTCCTGAACCTTCAGGGCATTGTTACTCAGGTCCAGCTCTCTCAGGTGTGAGGGGTTTGACCTCAGAGCTGAGACCAGAGAAGCACAGCCTTCCTTGTGACTAGACAGCCTGACAAGCCTGCAAAGAGTCAAATCATATTAAAATCACACTGTTATTCTTTGATGTCAAAATTCGCGTCGGTATATTTTTCCAACATTTTCAGAATTATCAGTGTCCTGAAATCCGCCATATCTATTCATAAACTAATGAATGTGTCATTATTATAAATGATCATGAATTAACTGTAGAGAGAAACTATTGATATCCTAAATATTTGAGTAGACGACTCGACAGTTTAAAAAGCCAGTATTCAGTCACTAAGACAGACATGTGAGGTATCAGATTAGATTGTATGAGTATTACAGTTCCACACCATCTCTATTTTGACAGTGAAGGCCTAACCATTTTTAATGTGGCTCTATACCTCCAACATTTTGGATTGAGATCAAATGTTTCATTGAGTGGACAGTATGATAATGTCAACTTTATTTGAAGGGTATTTTAATACATATCTGGTTTCACGGTTTGAAATAAAAGCCACTTTATATTCCTCGTTCCCGTTGAATCGGTCATCACAAGTAATCTGACCAATCACTTATAGTGCATAAATTAAAGTAGTCAAAAGTTAGTATTTTGGTCTGACATTCCTGAACCGCAATGACTACATCCAAGCTTGTGACTTAAACTCGTTAATTGCATTTGAGTTTGCTTTGTTGTGTTTGGTTGAGTTTGGGTTATGTTTGCCCAATATTAAAAGTGGGATGATGAAATGGGAGTAATCTTCTGTTCAGTGAGTAGATAAACATGTTCTAAACACTACTAAAAAAAGCTGAGGATGCAATGATTACACAAATCATGAAGAATATTAATAAAAATAAGTGAGAAAGTTACGGAGCTACAACAAAACATGCTAACCTCTCACCATACC
>NW_024058452.1:0-102183 GCF_016432855.1 Salvelinus namaycush | reverse complement strand
CTAGTCCACTCTGTGTATAACCTCTAGACTACACTGCTCAGTGCCTCTTTATCAGCACCATAAACAATATAATAAAATAGAATAATAACTACTGAAATTGAGACAGACGGACCAGATTCTCCCTGTAAAGTGGGACTAGAGGAAGAGAAGACACACCCTGGACACCGTCAGGAGAGGTTTCAGAATAATAACTACTGAAATGGAGACAGACGGACCAGATTCTCCCTGTAAAGTGGGACTAGAGGAAGAGAAGAAACACCCTGGACACCGTCAGGAGAGGTTTCAGAATAATAACTACTGAAATGGAGACAGAGGACCAGATTCTCCCTGTAAAGTGGGACTAGAGGAAGAGAAGAAACACCCTGGACACCGTCAGGAGAGGTTTCAGAATAATAACTACTGAAATGGAGACAGACGGACCAGATTCTCCCGTAAAGTGGGACTAGAGGAAGAGAAGAAACACCCTGGACACCGTCAGGAGAGGTTTCAGAATAATAACTACTGAAATGGAGACAGACGGACCAGATTCTCCCTGTAAAGTGGGACTAGAGGAAGAGGAGAAACACCCTGGACACCGTCAGGAGAGGTTTCAGAATAATAACTACTGAAATGGAGACGGACGGACCAGATTCTCCCTGTAAAGGTGGGACTAGAGGAAGAGAAGAAACACCTGGACACCGTCAGGAGAGGTTTCAGAAAATAACTACTGAAATGGAGACAGACGGACCAGATTCTCCCTGTAAAGGGGGACTAGAGGAAGAGAAGAAACACCCTGGACACCGTCAGGAGAGGTTTCAGAATAATAACTACTGAAATGGAGACAGAGGACCAGATTCTCCCTGTAAAGTGGGACTAGAGGAAGAGAAGAAACACCCTGGACACCGTCAGGAGAGGTTCAGAATAATAACTACTGAAATGGAGACAGACGGACCAGATTCTCCCTGTAAAGTGGGACTAGAGGAAGAGAAGAAACACCCTGGACACCGTCAGGAGAGGTTTCAGAATAATAACTACTGAATGGAGACAGACGGACCAGATTCTCCCTGTAAAGTGGGACTAGAGGAAGAGGAGAAACACCCTGGACACCGTCAGGAGAGGTTTCAGAATAATAACTACTGAAATGGAGACGGACGGACCAGATTCTCCCTGTAAAGTGGGACTAGAGGAAGAGAAGAAACACCCTGGACACCGTCAGGAGAGGTTTCAGATAAATAACTACTGAAATGGAGACAGACGGACCAGATTCTCCCTGTAAAGTGGGACTAGAGGAAGAGAAGAAACACCTGGACACCGTCAGGAGAGGTTTCAGAATAATAACTACTGAAATGGAGACAGACGGAGCAGATTCTCCCTGTAAAGTGGGACTAGAGGAAGAGAAGAAACACCCTGGACACCGTCAGGAGAGGTTTCAGAATAATAACTACTGAAATGGAGACAGATGGACCAGATTCTCCCTGTAAAGTGGGACTAGAGGACGAGAAGAAACACCCAGGACACCGTCAGGAGAGGTTTCAGAATAATAACTACTGAAATGAAGACAGACGGACCAGATTCTCCCTGTAAAGTGGGACTAGAGGAAGAGAAGAAATACCCTGGACCCGTCAGGAGAGGTTTCAGAATAATAACTACTGAAATGGAGACAGACGACCAGATTCTCCTGTAAAGTGGGACTAGAGGAAGAGAAGAAACACCCTGGACACCGTCAGGAGAGGTTTCAGAATAATAACTACTGAAATGGAGACAGACGGACCAGATTCTCCCTGTAAAGTGGGACTAGAGGAAGAGAAGAAACACCCTGGACACCGTCAGGAGAGGTTTCAGAATAATAACTACTGAAATGGAGACAGACGGACCAGATTCTCCTGTAAAGTGGGACTAGAGGAAGAGAAGAAACACCCTGGACACCGTCAGGAGAGGTTTCAGAATAATAACTACTGAAATGGAGACAGAGGACCAGATTCTCCCTGTAAAGTGGGACTAGAGGAAGAGAAGAAACACCCTGGACACCGTCAGGAGAGGTTTCAGAATAATAACTACTGAATGGAGACGGACGGACCAGATTCTCCCTGTAAAGTGGGACTAGAGGAAGAGAAGAAACACCCAGGACACGTCAGGAGAGGTTTCAGAATAATAACTACTGAAATGGAGACAGACGGACCAGATTCTCCCTGTAAAGTGGGACTAGAGGAAGAGAAGAACACCCTGGACACCGTCAGGAGAGGTTCGAATAATAACTACTGAAATGGAGACAGACGGACCAGATTCTCCCTGTAAAGTGGGACTAGAGGAAGAGGAGAAACACCCTGGACACCGTCAGGAGAGGTTTCAGAATAATAACTACTGAAATGTAGACAGACGGCCCAGATTCTCCCTGTAAAGTGGGACTAGAGGAAGAGAAGAAACACCCTGGACACCGTCAGGAGAGGTTTCAGAATAATAACTACTGAAATGGAGACAGACGGACCAGATTCTCCCTGTAAAGTGGGACTAGAGGAAGAGAAGAAACACCCTGGACACCGTCAGGAGAGGTTTCAGAATAATAACTACTGAAATGGAGACAGAGGACCAGATTCTCCTGTAAAGTGGGACTAGAGGAAGAGAAGAAACACCCTGGACACCGTCAGGAGAGGTTTCAGAATAATAACTACTGAAATGGAGACAGACGGACCAGATTCTCCCTGTAAAGTGGGACTAGAGGAAGAGGAGAAACACCCTGGACACCGCAGGAGAGGTTTCAGAATAATAACTACTGAAATGGAGACAGACGGACCAGTTCTCCCTGTAAAGTGGGACTAGAGAAGATATAAACACCCCGGACAAGTCAGGAGAGGTTTCAGAATAATAACTACTGAAATGGAGACAGACGGACCAGATTCTCCCTGTAAAGTGGACTAGAGGAAGGATAAACACCCTGGACACCGTCAGGAGAGGTTTCAGAATAATAACTACTGAAATGGAGACAGACGGACCAGATTCTCCCTGTAAAGTGGGACTAGAGGAAGAGAAGAAACACCCTGGACACCGTCAGGAGAGGTTTCAGAATAATAACTACTGAAATGGAGACAGACGGACCAGATTCTCCCTGTAAAGTGGGACTAGAGGAAGAGAAGAAACACCGGACACCGTCAGGAGAGGTTTCAGAATAATAACTACTGAAATGGAGACAGACGGACCAGATTCTCCCTGTAAAGTGGGACTAGAGGAAGAGAAGAAACACCCTGGACACGTCAGGAGAGGTTCTCGAATAATAACTACTGAAATGGAGACAGCGGACAGATTCTCCCTGTAAAGTGGGACTAGAGGAAGAGAGAAACACCCTGGACACCGTCAGGAGAGGTTTCAGAATAATAACTACTGAAATGGAGACAGACGGACCAGATTCTCCCTGTAAAGTGGGACTAGAGGAAGATATAAAACACCCTGGACACCGGTCAGGAGAGGTTTACGAATAATAACTACTGAAATGGAGACAGACGGACCAGATTCTCCCTGTAAAGTGGGACTAGAGGAAGAAAGAAACACCCTGGACACCGTCAGGAGAGGTTTCAGAATAATAACTACTGAAATGGAGACAGACGGACCAGATTCTCCTGTAAAGTGGGACTAGAGGAAGAGAAGAAACACCCTGGACACCGTCAGGAGAGGTTTCAGAATAATAACTACTGAAATGGAGACAGACGGACCAGATTCTCCCTGTAAAGTGGGACTAGAGGAAGAGAAGAAACACCCTGGACACGTCAGGAGAGGTTTCAGAATAATAACTACTGAAATGGAGACAGACGGACCAGATTCTCCCTGTAAAGGGGACTAGAGGAAGAGAAAAAACACCTGGACACCGTCAGGAGAGGTTTCAGAATAAAACTACTGAAATGGAGACAGACGGACCAGATTCTCCCTGTAAAGTGGGACTAGAGGAAGAGAAGAAACACCCTGGACACCGTCAGGAGAGGTTTCAGAATAATAACTACTGAAATGGAGACAGACGGACCAGATTCTCCCTGTAAAGTGGGACTAGAGGAAGAGAAGAATCACCCTGGACACCGTCAGGAGAGGTTTCAGAATAATACTACTGAAATGGAGACAGACGGACCAGATTCTCCCTGTAACGTGGGACTAGAGGAAGATATAAACACCCTGGACACCGTCAGGAGAGGTTTCAGAATAATAACTACTGAAATGGAGACAGACGGACCAGATTCTCCCTGTAAGTGGGACTAGAGGAAGATAAAACACCTGGACACCGTCAGGAGAGGTTTCAGAATAATAACTACTGAAATGGAGACAGACGGACCAGATTCTCCCTGTAAAGTGGGACTAGAGGAAGAGGAGAAACACCCTGGACACCGTCAGGAGAGGTTTCAGAATAATAACTACTGAAATGAGACAGACGGACCAGATTCTCCTGTAAAGTGGGACTAGAGGAAGAGAAGAAACACCCTGGACACCGTCAGGAGAGGTTTCAGAATAATAAACTTGAAATGGAGAAGACGGACCAGATTCTCCTGTAAAGTGGGACTAGAGGAAGAGAAGAAACACCCTGGACACCGTCAGGAGAGGTTTCAGAATAAAACTACTGAAATGGAGACAGACGGACCAGATCTCCCTGTAAAGTGGGACTAGAGGAAGAGAAAAACACCTGGACACCGTCAGGAGAGGTTTCAGAATAATAACTACTGAAATGGAGACAGACGGCCAGATTCTCCCTGTAAAGTGGGACTAGAGGAAGAGAAGAAACACCCTGGACACCGTCAGGAGAGGTTTCAGAATAATAACTACTGAAATGGAGACAGACGGACCAGATTTCCCTGTAAAGTGGGACTAGAGGAAGATATAAAACACCTGGACACCGTCAGGAGAGGTTTCAGAATAATAACTACTGAAATGGAGACAGACGGACCAGATTCTCCTGTAAAGTGGGACTAGAGGAAGATAAACACCCTGGACACCGTCAGGAGAGGTTTCAGAATAATAACTACTGAAATGGAGACAGACGGACCAGATTCTCCCTGTAAAGTGGGACTAGAGGAAGAGAGAAACACCCTGGACACCGTCAGGAGAGGTTTCAGAATAATAACTACTGAAATGAGACAGACGGCCAGATTCTCCCTGTAAAGTGGGACTAGAGGAAGAGAAGAAACACCCTGGACACCGTCAGGAGAGGTTTCAGAATAATAACTACTGAAATGGAGACAGACGGACCAGATTCTCCTGTAAAGTGGGACTAGAGGAAGAGAAGAAACACCCTGGACACCGTCAGGAGAGGTTTCAGAATAATAACTACTGAAATGGAGACAGACGGACCAGATTCTCCCTGTAAAGTGGGACTAGAGGAAGAGAAGAAACACCCTGGACACCGTCAGGAGAGGTTTCAGAATAATAACTACTGAAATGGAGACAGACGGACCAGATTCTCCCTGTAAAGTGGGACTAGAGGAAGAGAAGAAACACCCTGGACACCGTCAGGAGAGGTTTCAGAATAATAACTACTGAAATGGAGACAGACGGACCAGATTCTCCCTGTAAAGTGGGACTAGAGGAAGAGGAGAAACACCCTGGACACCGTCAGGAGAGGTTTCAGAATAATAACTACTGAAATGGAGACAGACGGACGCAGATTCTCCCTGTAAAGTGGGACTAGAGGAAGATATAAACACCCTGGACACCGTCAGGAGAGGTTTCAGAATAATAACTACTGAAATGGAGACAGACGGACCAGATTCTCCCTGTAAAGTGGGACTAGAGGAAGAAAACACCTGGACACCGTCAGGAGAGGTTTCAGAATAATAACTACTGAAATGGAGACAGACGGACCAGATTCTCCCTGTAAAGTGGGACTAGAGGAAGAGAAGAACACCCTGGACACCGTCAGGGAGGTTTCAGAATAATAACTACTGAAATGGAGAAAGACGGACCAGATTCTCCCTGTAAAGTGGGACTAGAGGAAGAGAAGAAACACCCTGGACACCGTCAGGAGAGGTTTCAGAATAATAAACTACTGAAATGGAGACAGACGGACCAGATTCTCCCTGTAAAGGGGACTAGAGGAAGAGAAGAAAACACCCTGGACACCGTCAGGAGAGGTTTCAGAATAATAACTACTGAAATGGAGACAGACGGACCAGATTCTCCCTGTAAAGTGGGACTAGAGGAAGAGAAGAAACACCTGGACACCGTCAGGAGAGGTTTCAGAATAATAACTACTGAAATGGAGACAGACGGACCAGATTCTCCCTGTAAAGTGGGACTAGAGGAAGAGAAGAACACCCTGGACACCGTCAGGAGAGGTTTCAGAATAATAACTACTGAAATGGAGACAGACGGACCAGATTCTCCCTGTAAAGTGGGACTAGAGGAAGAAGAAACACCCTGGACACCGTCAGGAGAGGTTTCAGAATAATAACTACTGAAATGGAGACAGACGGACCAGATTCTCCCTGTAAAGTGGGACTAGAGGAAAGATATAAACACCCTGGACACCGTCAGGAGGGTTTCAGAATAATAACTACTGAAATGGAGACAGACGGACCAGATTCCCTGTTAAAGTGGGACTAGAGGAAGAGAGAAACACCCTGGACACCGTCAGGAGAGGTTTCAGAATAATAACTACTGAAATGGAGACAGACGGCCAGATTCTCCTGTAAAGTGGGACTAGAGGAAGAGGAGAAACACCCTGGACACGTCAGGAGAGGTTTCAGAAAATAACTACTGAAATGGAGACAGACGGACCAGATTCTCCCTGTAAAGTGGGACTAGAGGAAGAGAAGAAACACCCTGGACACCGTCAGGAGAGGTTTCAGAATAATAACTACTGAAATGGAGACAGACGGACCAGTTCTCCCTGTAAAGTGGGACTAGAGGAAGAGAAGAAACACCCTGGACACCGTCAGGAGAGGTTTCAGAATAATAACTACTGAAATGGAGACAGACGGACCAGATTCTCCTGTAAAGTGGGACTAGAGGAAGAGAGAACACCCTGGACACCGTCAGGAGAGGTTTCAGATAATAACTACTGAAATGGAGACAGACGGACCAGATTCTCCCTGTAAAGTGGGACTAGAGGAAGAGAAGAAACACCCTGGACACCGTCAGGAGAGGTTTCAGAATAATAACTACTGAAATGGAGACAGACGGACCAGATTCTCCCTGTAAAGTGGGACTAGAGGAAGATATAAACACCCTGGACACCGTCAGGAGAGGTTTCAGAATAATAACTACTGAAATGGAGACAGACGGACCAGATTCTCCCTGTAAAGTGGGACTAGAGGAAGAGAAGAAACACCCTGGACACCGTCAGGAGAGGTTTCAGAATAATAACTACTGAAATGGAGACAGACGGACCAGATTCTCCCTGTAAAGTGGGACTAGAGGAAGAGAAGAAACACCCTGGACACCGTCAGGAGAGGTTTCAGAAAATAACTACTGAAATGGAGACAGACGGACCAGATTCTCCCTGTAAAGTGGGACTAGAGGAAGAGAATTACCAATAACAGAGGTACAACAAACATGCTAACATCTCACCATTACCATAACCAGAGGACTACAAACAAACATGCTAACCGTCTCACCCTTACCAATAACATAGACTACAAACAAAAATACTAACCTCCCCCATACCAATAAACAGAGACTACAACAAAACATGCCTAACCCTCTCACCATTACCAATAAATGAGGATACAACCAAACATGCTAACCTCTCACCATTACCAATCAACAGAGACTACAACCAAACATTCTAACCTCTCACCATTACCAATAACAGAGGCTAAAACAAATGCTGACCCCTATCACCATTTACCATATAACAGAGGCTACAACAAAACATGCTAACCTCTCACCATTACCAATAACAGAGGCATAAACAAACATGCTAACCTCTCACCATTACCAATAACAGAGGCTCACAACAAAACATGCTAACTCTCACCATTACCAATGACAGAGGCTACAACAAAACATGTTAACCTCTCACCATTACAATAACAGAGGCTACAACAAAACATGCTAACCTCTCACCTTTACCAATAACAGAGGCAACAACAAAAACCTGCTAACCTCTCACCATTACCAATAACAGAGGCTACAACAAAACATGCTAACCTCTCACCATTACCAATAACAGAGGCTACAACAAAACATGCTAACCTCTCACCATTACCAATAACAGAGGCTACAACAAAACATGCTAACCTCTCACCATTACCAAAAACAGAGGCTACAACAAAACATGCTAACCTCTCACCATTACCAATAACAGAGGCTACAACAAAACATGCTAACCTCTCACCATTACCAATAACAGAAGATACAACAAAACATTCTAACCTCTCACCATTACCAATAACAGAGGCTACAACAAAACATGCTAACCTCTCACCATTACCAATAACAGAGGCTACAACAAAACATACTAACCTCTCACCATTACCAATAACAGAGGCTACAACAAAACATGCTAACCTCTCACCATTACCAATAACAGAGGCTACAACAAAACATACTAACCTCTCACCATTACCAATAACAGAGGCTACAACAAAACATGCTAAACTCTCACCATTACCAATAACAGAGGCTACAACAAAACATGCTAACCTCTCACCATTACCAATAACAGCGGCTACAACAAAACATACTAACCTCTCACCATTACCAATAACAGAGGCTACAACAAAACATACTAACCTCTCACCATTACCAATAACAGAGGATACAACAAAACATGCTAACCTCTCACCATTACCAATAACAGAGGATACAACAAAACATGCTAACCTCTCACCATTACCAATAACAGAAGCTACAACAAAACATGCTAACCTCTCACCATTACCAATAACAGAGGCTACAACAAAACATGCTAACCTCTCACCATTACCAATAACAGAGGCTACAACAAAACATGCTAACCTCTCACCATTACCAATAACAGAGGCTACAACAAAACATACTAACCTCTCACCATTACCAATAACAGAGGCTACAACAAAACATGCTAAACTCTCACCATTACCAATAACAGAGATTACAACAACACATGCTAACCTCTCACCATTACCAATAACAGCGGCTACAACAAAACATACTAACCTCTCACCATTACCAATAACAGAGGCTACAACAAAACATACTAACCTCTCACCATTACCAAAAGCAGAGGCTACAACAAAACATGCTAAACTCTCACCATTACCAATAACAGAGACTACAACAAAACATGCTAACCTCTCACCATTACCAATAACAGAGGCTGAAACAAAACATGCTAACCTCTCACCATTACCAATAACAGAGGCTACAACAAAACATACTAACCTCTCACCATTACCAATAACAGAGACTACAACAAAACATGCTAACCTCTCACCATTACCAATAACAGAGACTACAACAAAACATGCTAACCTCTCACCATTACCAATAACAGAGGATACAACAAAACATGCTAACCTCTCACCATTACCAATAACAGAGGATACAACAAAACATGCTAACCTCTCACCATTACCAATAACAGAGGCTACAACAAAACATGCTAACCTCTCACCATTACCAATAACAGAGACTACAACAAAACATGCTAACCTCTCACCATTACCAATATCAGAGGGGGTCTGATCTTTGTGCCTCTGTAACTTTCTCATTCATCATTATTCACGATTCATTCCTGATTAATCATATCATGGTAGCATCCACATGAATGTAGAAGTGTTCAGAAACATCTTCTATTCTTACTGACAAAACAAGTGAAGTGACTCCAAAATGACAGGACATTATTCACCATTCAGTTTCTATTAGGAAAAACATCATCCAAAACACAACCAAGACAAACTGCAAATGAATTCAACAAGTTTGTAGAATCACAAGCTTGATGTAATCACTGCAGGCATGGAATATGGGACCAAATACTAAACTTATGACTACTTTAATACAATATAAGTGAATTTGTCCAAAATATTAAGACTTCTTCAAATTGGAGAACTACATACATAAAGTGCTTTCATATCTAAACAGTAAAATATATATGAATGAAAATACCCTCAAATGAAAGGTGACATTCTGGACTGTTGCCTAATTTGGAACATTAAATCTGAAATCCAAAATACTGGAGTATAGCACGAAATGTAAAACTGTAATCTTCACTGTCCAAACACATATGGTGTGGACTATGTGTGTCTGGTAAACACATGTGGATCTGGTGAACAGTTATCACTTGTTGACCAACTACAGGAATACTGACCTCAGAGTCTCCAGTTTACAGTGGGGATTCCCCAGTCCAGCAGAGAGCAGCTTCACTCCTGAATCCTTCAGGTCATTGTTACTCAGGTCCAGCTCTCTCAGGTGTGAGGGGTTTGACCTCAGAGCTGAGACCAGAGAAGCACAGCCTTCCTCTGTGACTAGACAGCCTGACAGCCTGCAAAGAGTCAAATCATATTAAAATCACACTGTTATTCTTTGATGGTCAAAATTCGCGGCGGTATATTTTTCCAACATTTTCAGATATATCAGTGTCCTGAAACCTGCCATATCTATTCATAAACTAATGAATGTGTCATTATTATAAATGATCATAATATTACTTGTAGAGAGAAACATTTATATCCTAAATATTTGAGTAGACTGACCAGACCAGTTTAAAAAGCAGTATCAGTCAAAAGACAGACAGTGAGGTATCAGATTTAGATTGTATTGAGTATACAGTCCACACCATATCTATTTTGACAGTGAAGCTAACATTTTAAATGTGGCTCTATACTCCAATAGTTTGGATTTGAGATCAAATGTTTTATATGAGGTGACAGTATATAATGTAACCTTTTTTGGGGGGTATTTTAATACATATCTGTTTCACGGTTTGAAATAAAAGCACTTTATATACCTCGTCCCCCGTTTGAATTTGTCATAAGTAATCTGACCAATTCACTTATAGTGCATTAAATTAAAGTAGTCAAAAGTTTAGTATTTGGTCTGACATTCCTTGAACGCAATGACTACATCAAGCTTGTGACTTAAACTCGTTAATTGCATTTGCAGTTTGCTTTGGTTGTGTTTTGGTTGAGTTTTGGGTATGTTTTGCCCAATATTAAAATGGTGGATGATGAATGGAGTAATCTTCTGTCTCAGTGAGTAGATAACATGTTTCTAAACACTACTAAATAAATGCTGATGATGCCTTGATTAACACAAATCATGAATGAATCATTCATAAAAATAAGTGAGAAAGTTACGGAGGCTACAACAAAACATGCTAACCTCTCACCATTACCAATAACAGAGGTTACAACAAAACATGCTAACATCTCACCATTACCAATAACAGAGACTACAACAAAACATGCTAACCTCTCACCATTACCAATAACAGAGACTACAACAAAACATACTAACCTCTCACCATTACCAATAACAGAGACTACAACAAAACATGCTAACCTCTCACCATTACCAATAAGAGGCTACAACAAAACATGCTAACCTCTCACCATTACCAATAACAGAGACTACAACAAAACATTCTAACCTCTCACCATTACCAATAACAGAGGCTACAACAAAACATGCTAACCTCTCACCATTACCAATAACAGAGGCTACAACAAAACATGCTAACCTCTCACCATTACCAATAACAGAGGCTACAACAAAACATGCTAACCTCTCACCATTACCAATAACAGAGGCTACAACAAAACATACTAACCTCTCACCATTACCAATAACAGAGACTACAACAAAACATACTAACCTCTCACCATTACCAATAACAGAGGCTACAACAAAACATGCTAACCTCTCACCATTACCAATAACAGAGGCTACAACAAAACATGTTAACCTCTCACCATTACCAACAACAGAGGCTAAAACAAAACATGCTAACCTCTCACCATTACCAATAACAGAGGCTACAACAAAACCTGCTAACCTCTCACCATTACCAATAACAGAGGCTACAACAAAACATGCTAACCTCTCACCATTACCAATAACAGAGGCTACAACAAAACATGCTAACCTCTCACCATTACCAATAACAGAGGCTACAACAAAACATGCTAACCTCTCACCATTACCAAAAACAGAGGCTACAACAAAACATGCTAACCTCTCACCATTACCAATAACAGAGGCTACAACAAAACATGCTAACCTCTCACCATTACCAATAACAGAGGCTACAACAAAACATTCTAACCTCTCACCATTACCAATAACAGAGGCTACAACAAAACATGCTAACCTCTCACCATTACCAATAACAGAGGCTACAACAAAACATACTAACCTCTCACCATTACCAATAACAGAGGCTACAACAAAACATGCTAACCTCTCACCATTACCAATAACAGAGACTACAACAAAACATGCTAACCTCTCACCATTACCAATAACAGAGGCTACAACAAAACATGCTAACCTCTCACCATTACCAATAACAGGCTACAACAAAACATGCTAACCTCTCACCATTACCAATACAGAGGCTACAACAAAACATGCTAACCTTTCACCATTACCAATAACAGACACTACAACAAAACATGCTAACCTCTCACCATTACCAATAACAGAGGCTACATCAAAACATGCTAACCTCTCACCATTACCAATAACAGAGACTACAACAAAACATGCTAACCTCTCACCATTACCAATAACAGAGGGGGTATGATCTTTGTGCCTCTGTAACTTTCTCATTCATCATTATTCACGATTCATTCCTGATTATTCATAATCATGGTAGCATCCACATGAATGTAGAAGTGTTCAGAAACATCTTCTATTCTTACTGACAAAACAAGTGAAGTGACTCCAAAATGACAGGACATTATTCACCATTCAGTTTCTATTAGGAAAAACATCATCCAAAACACAACCAAGACAAACTGTAAATGAATTCAACAAGTTAGTAGAATCACAAGCTTGATGTAATCACTGCAGGCATGGAATATGGGACCAAATACTAAACTTATGACTAAATTAATTTATCCAAATAATTAAGACTAAACGGTAAAAAATATATGTATGAATACCTTTAAATAAAAGGTGACATTCTGTACTGTCGCCTAATATGAAACATTATATCTCAAATCCAAAATGCTGGAGCATAGCACCAAATGTAAAACTGTAAGTTTCACTGTCCAAACACATATGGTGTGGACTATGTGTGCCTGGTAAACACATGTGGATCTGGTGAACAGTTATCACTTGTTGACCAACTACAGGAATACTGACCTCAGAGTCTCCAGTTTACAGCGGGGATTCCCCAGTCCAGCAGAGAGCAGCTTCACTCCTGAATCCTTCAGGTCATTGTTACTCAGGTCCAGCTCTCTCAGGTATGAGGGGTTTGACCTCAGAGCTGAGACCAGAGAAGCACAGCCTTCCTCTGTGACTCCACAGCCTGACAGCCTGACAAAGAGATCATCATGACTTCACAAACACACTGTTAATTTAACACCAGTAGTGTAGAAGGACAATGGCAGATGAATTTGGTTTATTCTCTCAAACAGGATATAGATTCATCTTCCGTCTCCTAGAATTGTATGGTAATTTTGTTATACTAATGTGAACATCAATGCATTTATTCAATATGTTATTCAATATAATGATCAATGAACCCTTTGTAAGTGTGATTGATATGTGATAATGAACATAGAATATCCAGTTCATTAACTGTAACAACCCCAGCTTCCTGTGGTGAAACAACTGCTGTGCAAGGTATTGGGCAACAGCTTTTGTCCTGTGTGTGTGTTTGTGTGTGTGTGTGTGTGTGTCCAGTGTGTGTGTGTGTTTGTCCAGCGTGTGTGTGTGTGTCTATTGTGTGTGTGTGTCTATTGTGTGTGTCCAGACTGTGTTTGAGAGGACACACACACATACACTGGACACCCACACACACACATACAGTCAGCATATAACTTTGTCCAAGTGGTGGTAAGAATGTCTGTCTTAACTAGCCTGATAAGTCAAACATGTCTGATATGAACATTGACATAAACCCTCTACATACTTGAGTTTCTCCAGTCTGCAGTGTGGATCCTCAAGTCCAGCAGAGAGCAGTCTGACTCCTGAGTCTCCTGGGTGATTGTAGCTCAGGTCCAGCTCTCTCAGCTGTGAGGGGTTTGACCTCAGAGCTGAGACCAGAGAAGCACAGCCTTCCTCTGTGACTAGACAGCCTGACATCCTGCAAAGAGTCAAATCATATTAAAACCACACTGATATTCTTTGGTGGTGAAAATAGAGGCAGTATATATTTTTAACATATTCAGATATATCTGTGTCCTGAATCCTGACACATCTATTCATAAATGAATGTGTCATTATTAGAAATTACAAATTATCAAAGTATTAACTGCAGATAGAAAAATGTACAGTACAAATATTTGAGTAGACTGACCAGACCAGTTTAAAAAGCAGTATCAGTCAAAAGACAGACAGTGAGGTATCAGATTTAGATTGTATTGAGTATACAGTCCACACCATATCTATTTTGACAGTGAAGCTAACATTTTAAATGTGGCTCTATACTCCAACATTTTGGATTTCAGATCAAATGTTTCATATGAGGTGACAGTATATAATGTCACCTTTTATTTGAGGGTATTTTAATAAATCTGTTTCACCATTTAGAAATGAAACCACTTTATGTATCTAGTCCCCCATACTTTGATAATTTGAAGTCGTAAATATTCTGATCAATTTACTTATAGTGTATTAAAGTAGCCAAAAGTGTAGTATTTGGTACCAAACTCGGTGGATGCATTTGCAGTTTGTTTTGGTTGTGTTTTGGGTTGTGTTTTGCCCAATAGTAACTGAACTGTGGATGATGACTGGAGTAATTTTCTGTCTAAGGGAGTAGATAACACGTTTCTAAACAATACTAAATTAATCCTGATTATGACTTGATTAATACAAATCATAAATAAATAATGAATAATAACACTAAGAGTTGGTTTGAACAGATCTGAATCAGGAAACTAAGAGTTGGTTTGAACAGATCTGAATCAGGACACTAAGAGTTGGTTTAAACAGATCTGAATCAGGATACTAAGAGATGGTTTAATCAGATCTGAATCAGGAAACTAAGAGTTGGTTTAAACAGATCTGAATCAGGAAACTAAGAGTTGGTTTAAACAGATCTGAATCAGGAAACTAAGAGTTGGTTTAAACAGATCTGAATTAGGAAACTAAGAGATGGTTTAAACAGATCTGAATCAGGAAACTAAGAGTTGGTTTAAACAGATCTGAATTAGGAAACTAAGAGATGGTTTAAACAGATCTGAATCAGGAAACTAAGAGTTGGTTTAAACAGATCTGAATCAGGACACTAAGAGTTGGTTTAAACAGATCTGAATCAGGAAACTAAGAGTTGGTTTGAACAGATCTGAATCAGGAAACTAAGAGATGGTTTAAACAGATCTGAATCAGGAAACTAAGAGTTGGTTTAAACAGATCTGAATCTGTTTAAAGATAGAACTGCCAAATGGGGTGGAGTTGCAATCTACTGTAGAGACAGCCTGCAGAGTTCTGTCCTACTATCCAGGTCTGTACCCAAACAATTCCAGCTTCTACTTTTAAAAATCCACCTTTCCAGAAACAAGTCTCTCACCGTCGCCGCTTGCTATAGACCACCCTCTGCCCCCAGCTGTGCCCTGGACACCATATGTGAACTGATTGCCCCCCATCTATCTTCAGATCTAGTGCTGCTAGGTGACCTAAAGTGGGACATGCTTAACACCCCGGCCATCCTACAATCTAAGCTTGATGCCCTCAATCTCACACAAATTGTCAATGAACCCACCAGGTACAACCCCAAATCCGTAAACACGGGCACCCTCAACGATATCATCCTAACCAACTTGCCCTCCAAATACACCTCTGCTGTTTTCAACCAAGATCTCAGCGATCATTGCCTCATTGCCTGCATCCGTAATGGGTCTGCGGTCAAACGACCTCCACTCATCACTATCAAACGCTCCCTAAAACACTTCAGCGAGCAGGCCTTCCTAATCGACCTGGCCCGGGTATCCTGGAAGGATATTGACCTCATCCCGTCAGTAGAGGACGCCTGGTCATTCTTTAAAAGTGCCTTCCTCACCATCTTAAATAAGCATGCCCCTTTCAAAAAATGTAGATCCAGGAACAGATATAGTCCTTGGTTCTCTCCAGACCTGACTGCCCTTGACCAGCACAAAAACATCCTGTGGCGTTCTGCATTAGCATCGAATAGCCCCCGTGATATGCAACTTTTCAGGGAAGTCAGGAACAAATATACACAGGCAGTTAGGAAAGCTAAGGCTAGCTTTTTCAAGCAGAAATTTTCATCCTGTAGCACAAACTCCCAAAAGTTCTGGGACACTGCAAAGTCCATGGAGAATAAGAACATCTCCTCCCAGCTGCCCACTGCACTGAGGCTAGGAAACACTGTCACCACGATAAATCCACTATAATTGAAAATTTCAACAATCATTTTTCTACGGCTGGCCATGCTTTCCACCTGGCTAACCCTACACCGGTCAACAGCCCTGCACTCCCCACAGCAACTCGCCCAAGCCTCCCCTATTTCTCCTTCACCCAAATCCAGATAGCTGATGTTCTTAAAGAACTGCAAAACCTGGACCCCTACAAATCAGCCGGGCTAGACAATCTGGACCCTCTCTTTCTAAAATGATCTGCTGAAATTGTTGCAACCACAATTACTCGCCTGTTCAACCTCCCTTTCGTATCGTCTGAGATTCCCAAAGATTGGAAAGCTGCCGCAGTCATCCCCCTCTTCAAAGGGGGAGACACTCTAGACCCAAATTGCTACAGACCTATTACTATCCTGCCCTGCCTCTCTAAGGTCTTCGAAAGCCAAGTTAATAAACAGATCACCGACCACTTCGAATCTCACCGTACCTTTTCCCCTATGCAATCTGGTTTCAGAGCTGGTCATGGGGGCACCTCAGCCACGCTCAAGGTCCTAAACGATATCATAACCGCCATTGATAAGAGACATTACTGTGCAGCCGTATTTATCGACCTGGCCAAGGCTTTTGACTCTGTCAATCACCACATTCTTATTGGCAGACTCAACAGCCTTGGTTTTTCAAATGATTGCCTCGCCTGGTTCAACAAAACATACTAACCTCTCACCATTACCAATACCAGAGGATACAACAAAACATGCTAACCTCTCACCATTACCAATAACAGAGACTACAACAAAACATGCTAACCTCTCACCATTACCAATAACAGAGGCTACAACAAAACATGCTAACCTCTCACCATTACCAATAACAGAGGATACAACAAAACATGCTAACCTCTCACCATTACCAATACCAGAGGATACAACAAAACATGCTAACCTCTCACCATTACCAATAACAGAGGCTACAACAAAACATGCTAACCTCTCACCATTACCAATAACAGAGGCTACAAACAAACATACTAACCTCTCACCATTACCAATAACAGAGACTACAACAAAACATGCTAACATCTCAACAATACCAATAACAGAGGCTAAAACAAAACATGCTAACCTCTCACCATTATCAATAACAGAGGCTACAACAAAACATGCTAACCTCTCTCCATTACCAATAACAGAGGCTACAACAAAACATACTAACCTCTCACCATTACCAATAACAGAGACTACAACAAAACATGCTAACCTCTCTCCATTACCAATAACAGAGGCTACAAAAAAACATGCTAACCTCTCTCCATTACCAATAACAGAGGCTACAACAAAACATGCTAAACTCTCAACATTAACCTCAAATAAAAGGTGACATTCTGTACTGTCACCTAATACGAAACATTCAATCTCATATCCAAAGTGCTGGAGCATAGCACCAAATTTAAACCTTAAGCTTCACTGTCCAAACACATATGGTGTTGACTATGTGTGTCTGGTAAACACATGTGGATCTGGTGAACAGTTATCACTTGTTGACCAACTACAGGAATACTGACCTCAGAGTCTCCAGTTTACAGTGGGGATTCCCCAGTCCAGCAGAGAGCAGCTCCACTCCTGAATCCTTCAGGTCATTGTTACTCAGGTCCAGCTCTCTCAGGTGTGAGGGGTTTGACCTCAGAGCTGAGACCAGAGAAGCACAGCCTTCCTCTGTGACTCCACAGCCTGACAGCCTGACAAAGAGATCATCATGACACAAACACACTGTTAATTTAACACCAGTAGTGTAGAAGGACAATGGCAGATGCATTTGGTTAATTCTCCCAAACAACATATAGATTCATCTTCCGTCTCCAAGAACTATATGGTCATTTTGTTATACTAATGTGAACATCAATGCATTGATTCAATATATTTTTCAATATAATATTATGTACATATTATAATACATATTTTTCTCTAAACTGAATATTTCTTCCTGATGATTAGTTCTTATATGTCATTTTATTTACTCACAGAACAGCTCTGGAGGCTTTGACCACTGGCAGCAGCCTCAGAAGACCTTCCTCTGATCTGGAGTATTTCTTCAGGTCAAACACATCCAGCTCCTTTTCTGAAGTCAGCAACACAAAGACCAGAGCTGACCACTGTGCAGGTGACAGGTAGGGTTCTGGGAGACTTCCTGATCTCAGGTATCTTTGGATCTCCTGCACTAGAGAATGGTCATTCAGTTCATTCAGACAGTGGAACAGATTGATGCTCCTCTCTGGAGAGGGATTCTCCCTGATCTTCTCCTTTATGTACTTGACTGTTTCTTCGTGGGTCTTTGAGCTGCTTCTTGTCTTTGTCAGTAGACCTCGTAAGTGCTTCTGATTGGACTCCAGTGAGAGGCCCAGAAGGAAGCGGAGGAAAAGGTCCAGGTTTCCCGTCTCACTTTGTAAGGCTTTATCCACAGCACTCTTGTAGACAGTAACTTTAGGCTTGTCTCTGAAAAGCGCAGTAAAGTGGCTGAACATTGATTGAGGATCATCCATTAGATTCTCATTGTTGTTGATGAATGAGAGGAACACATATACAGCAGCCAGAAACTCCTGAATGCTCAGATGAACAAAGCAGTACACCTTGTCCTGGTACAGCCCACATTCCTCTTTAAAGAGCTGTGTGCACAATCCTGAGTACACTGAGGCTTCATTGACATCAATGCAAGCCTCTTTCAGGTCTCCTTCATAGAAAATCAGATTGCCCTTCACAAGCTGTTGAAAAGCCAGTTTTCCCAGTGACAGAATGCTCTCTTTATTCCAGTGTGGACCTGTCTCTTCTTTCCCAAGATCCTTTTCATTCTTCTGTTTGGTATGAAACACCACAAGGTGTGTGTACATCTCAGTCAGAGTCTTGGGCATCTCTTCTCTCTTCTGTTCCAGCATGTGTTCAAGGACTGTTGCAGAAATCCAACAGAAGACTGGAATGTGGCACATGATGTGGAGGCTCCTTGATGTCTTTATGTGTGAGATGATTCTGCTGGCCAGGTCCTCATCACTGAATCTCTTCCTGAAGTACTCCTCCTTCTGTGGGTCATTGAACCCTCGTACCTCTGTCACCTGGTCAACACACTCTGAAGGGATCTTATTGGCTGCTGCAGGTCGGGTAGTTATCCAGATGAGAGCAGAAGGAAGCAGATTTCCCTTGATGAGATTTGTCAGCAGAACATCCACTGAGGTTGACTCTGTGACGTCCCAACAGATCTTGTTCTTCTGGAAGTCTAGGGGCAGTCGGCACTCATCCAGACCATCAAAGATGAACAGAACTTTGTACTTGTTGTAGATGGAGATTCCTGATTGTTTCGTTTCCATTGAGAAATGATTGAGAAGTTCAATGAAAGTGTGTTTGTCCCCTTTCATCAAATTCAGCTCCCGGAAAGGGAATGAAAATACAAATTGGACATCCTGATTTGCTTTTCCTTCAGCCCAGTCCAGAATGAACTTCTGCACAGAGACTGTTTTTCCAATGCCAGCGACTCCCTTTGTCAGCACAGTTCTGATACGTTTGTCTTGTCCAGTTAAGGGTTTGAAGATGTCGTTACGTTTGATTGCAGTCTCTGGTCTTGCTTGTTTCCTGGTTGTTGTCTCAATCTGTCTCAGCTCATGTTCATTATTGACCTCTCCTGTTCCACCCTCTGTGATGTAGAGCTCTGTGTAGATCTTATTGAGAAGTGTTGGGTTTCCTTGTTTAGCGATCCCCTCAAATACACATTGAAACTTCTTCTTTAGATTAGATTTGAGTTCACGTTGGCAAATCACAGCAAGCTCATCTGAATCTAGAAATAACACAGAGGATATTAATATTAGGTCTGTTTTAATGCCTACAGTATTGTAAGACTGTGTATAAAGCTTTACATTATAATAATTTATTCTCTTAACTGACTTTATAAATGTGTAAATGTTTTCATAATTCATTACAGACTGATGTGTGTGGTGTGACTGATTATATTATTATTGGTATTATTGATGGTATTATTAATGTTGTCTCTCTCTCTCTTATTTAATCAACACATCCCTGCTGCTACTTGATGAGGTCACTAGGTGTTGTGTTAAGGCTGCTACAATATCATTGAGTTACACAGCTACTTTAGCTGTACTTTAGCTACAGCTTTTAAATGTTATAAAACAGCATTCAACATGAGGCAGACAGATCTTACATTTCTCCAGTGTGTCAGCAAGCTCCTTCTGGTTCATTTTCCTCAGGATGTGCAGTGTGATCTTCAGAGCCCCCTCTCTGGCACTGCTCTCCTGCTTCTCATCTTCAGTGTCCACCACTTCCTTATCCTGCTTCTGACTCTCAAAGCCTTCTGGGAGTTCTGGACTAAGAATCCTCTTGAACATCTTCAGCTCGTTCTTCACAAATGTCATAATTTTCTCTTCAAGCAACTGAAATAAATAAAGTAAATAAGTTAAGCAAGAGAAGAAATGGTTTCTCATTAACAAATTAATGAATGATTGACAGATCAACTTTACTTGAGGTAAACAAAAACAAATGTACATAACAGGACCACATACACTGAATATGGAGGCCAGGTCTGTTTGATGACTCTGGGAAGACTGACCACTGAGAATCTCTGACTCTGATCTCTCCTGTTGGTTTCTGTGGACAAAACATGAGATTACATCTCCTCATCCAGGGAGTGTGCACGCACGCACGCACGCACGCACGCACGCACGCACGCACGCACACACACACACACACACACACACACACACACACACACACACACACACACACACACACACACACACACACAGGGAGGGAATGTTGTGTTTGTTTAATATTGTTTTAGGACTATGAAAATGGACAAAATGATTAGCCTATGGATTATGAAAACAACAAAAAGAAATGGGAAAATGGGAGAGGAGAAATGACTAGAGACAGTGTTGTTTAACTCACTGACCCTGACCCATGAGTTCTTCTTACCTTTGTTCAGTATTAAAGTCTCCCTTTCTAAAGTCTATAGGTTGGTCCATAGACTTGTCACTCTTCATGGACACACAGCTGGGTTCAGGGGAGGCTGGTCTCTCCTGCTTGATTGGGCTTCAACACAACAGAGACAAACATTACATCTCTCATCTACTCTGAGCTCAGATGGGGAAACATAAGAAGAGTTTCATTCCAAAAAGCTATATATCCATTTTCAGAAATGTTCGTAAATTAGCTTTTATTGTTTAAAAACTTCTTGAGAATACAGGGGGTGCTATTTTCCCATTAGCATAATTTGCTCTACAGATTAAACTGCCTCTTATTCAATTATTGCTCTTACTATATGCATATAAATAATACCATTGGAAAGAAAACAATCTCTAGTTTCTAAAACCGTTTCAATTTTGTCTCTGAGTGATACACAAGTCATTTGACAGCACTTTCCCTGACCAAGAAGTAGAATGCAAGAAGTCTATGCTCGCTTCAACGCTCTGCCTATATATGGTCATGACCCCTATGACCAGAAACACACTTCATTCGCCTTCCTCTGGGTGTCAAGAGGACGTCAGAGGAGAAATTCTTTGTTTATCTGGTACTGACGTGAAATAAGACCTATTTCTTTGGCGTGACCGACAACTTCCGGTTTTCTGATTCGCACGAGTTGGAGCTGCGATTGTGTACTGTTTTGCTGGCGTTATGGATGAAAACTATCTCCGTGTCGAATTTTGTTTGATACATGTGACCATATCATCGTAATGTATGTTTTTTCAATATAGTTTAATCAGATTATTTGAATTTTTTCGGGAGTTTTGCGGTGTTCCGTTGTCTGATTTTATTTACGTTTGAGAGATCCGTGCCACTCGACCAGTACCTGTGCTAAATGGAGTGGGAAAGGAACAATTCTGAACGGAACCAACGACTCATCTTGACAAAGGACACTTTGATCAAAATTCTGATGAAAGATCAGCCATAGTAAGACCCAATTTACGATGTTATATCATATCTGTTGTGCATGTGAACTGGCCGTGGGCGCCTAGCCGAATCTGCCTGGTATAGCTATGCTAATTTAGCGCTACATTTTGTTTTCGTTATAAAACATTTAATAAATCTGAAATATTGTTTGGATTCACCAGATGTTGGGCTTTCAATATCTGTACGCTGTGTATTTTTCTGAAATGTTTTAAGATGAGTAATTCGTTATATGACGTTGGTCTCTGTAATTGTTCTGGCTGGGTCAGCACTATTTCAGATTGCAGCTGCAATGTAGAACTGTGATTTATACCTGAAAAATGCAAATTTTTCCCCCAAAAAACTATGCTATACCATAAATATGTTATCAGACTGTCATCTTATGAAGTTGTTTCTTGGTTAGTGGCTATATATATTTTTATTTAGTCGAATTAGTGATAGCTACTGACGCAGGAAAAAACTGTTGGGAGTAAAAAAATCGTGTCCTTTGCTAACGTGGTTAGCTAATAGATTTACATATTGTGTCTTCCCTGTAAAACATTTTAAAAATCTGAAATGGTGGCTTTATTCACAAGATCTGTATCTTTCATCTGGTGTCTTGGACTTGTGATTTAATGATATTTAGATGCTACAATTTACTTGTGACGCTATGCTAGCTATGCTACTCAGTGGGGGGGGGGGGGGGGGGGGGGTGCTCCCGGATCAGGGTTGGTGACTCGTGAAAGGTTAAAGAAGTTATGTTTATGTTAAGTTATGTTTTTTTGCTAAATGAGGAGATGGCACGTGGATACCTGCTTCTATAAACCAATGAGGAGATGGCACGTGGGTACCTGCTTCTATAAACCAATGAGGAGATGGCATGTGGGTACCTGCTTCTATAAACCAATGAGGAGATGGCATGTGGGTACCTGCTTCTATAAACCAATGAGGAGATGGCACATGGGTACCTGCTTCTATAAACCAATGAGGAGATGGCATGTGGGTATCTGCTTCTATAAACCAATGAGGAGATGGTATGTGGGTACCTGCTTCTATAAACCAATGAGGAGATGGCATGTGGGTACCTGCTTCTATAAACCAATGAGGAGATGGCATGTGGGTACCTGCTTCTATAAACCAATGAGGAGATGGTACGTGGGTACCTGCTTCTATAAACCAATGAGGAGATGGCACATGGGTACCTGCTTCTATAAACCAATGACGAGATGGTACGTGGGTACCTGCTTCTATAAACCAATGAGGAGATGGTATGTGGGTACCTGCTTCTATAAACCAATGAGGAGATGGCACGTGGGTACCTGCTTCTATAAAACAATGAGGAGATGGTACGTGGGTACCTGCTTCTATAAACCAATGAGAAGGCACGTGGGTACCTGCTTATATAAACCAATGAGGAGAAGGCACGTGGGTACCTGCTTCTATAAAACAATGAGGAGATGGTACGTGGGTACCTGCTTCTATAAACCAATGAGGAGATGCAGAGTGAACTGCGTCACAAATAGAACTGACTTCCAGACGCTCGTTGGCGCGCGAGCAGTGTAAACGAAATTCATTTAGTGATGCGAGCGTTGTAGCCAGCCCCTCTAAAAGGCTGGTGTCGTTACTCTGCCTTCTCCGGGGGAATGTTGAGGTAAATTTACTAACCGGGAGGGTTGAATTATGTAATTTATTGGAGGGCTGGAAGACGCACTCTTGTCTTTTCTATTCCGAGGTTGTTTACTCGCAATATCAGATATTAAGATGTTTTTTATAATGAATGTATACTGAGGTTGAGGCTCTGACTAGTGATTATTTACCCGGTGTTCAATACCTGCTATTGAGGCGCCCTGAAAATAATATTCAAAAGATTGGTCCTTGGACACAGAGGGCTTAAACACTAAAGTTACCGTCCATCTACTGAAGAGAGGAGAACCGGACAGAGGTAGCCAGCATCCGTCAACGAGAGAATGATGTATTGTTAGCTAAGTTAACTAGGATGCTGCTGGTATAGTAGCTAGCTAGCTTACCGAGCTGTACCGACTAGCTTGGCTAGCTAGCTGGTCGTTCTGTACCTCGTCTCGATGAAAATGACGAACCACAGAATGAAACAAGGATAGAGAGTGAAAAGGATCTGGCTACACTCATACTGTCCCTGACCGTAAAGAAAAAAGCAAATTGAACACTGAACTTCGGTGTCTCAAAACTGTAGTGAACTCCATCGTTATTCCCCAAGATCACCTCAGCCAACTCTGCGCGTAACCGGACAATATGCTTGGCGCCACACCGTACGGGGACGCGGACAGTTCTGTACGGGGACGCGGACAGTTCTGTACGGGGACGCGGGCAGTTCTGTAGGGGGCCGCGGACAGTTCTGTACGGGGACAGTTCTGTACGGGGACGCGGACAGTTCTGTACGGGGACGCGGACAGTTCCAGAACGCGGACATGAGCAGTGCAACACAATCAACTAAACCCAGTCTTTACAGTGGGTTACATTAGTAATATTCATTTTTTATTATTATGTTAAACAAACATTCTAAGTTTTTTATAACAATGTTTTGAGATCTGGGCTCATATCGCCAAAGTGTCTCAGAGTAGAAAATTGGTCCTATAAGTGCTGAGAATAAAGACATTTTACACTTATGGGTATAAATTAAAGCTATGCATGAAGTCTCTAGTCCCACCTAGTCAGCAGATATTTAGGACACCTCGTGAGCTGTCCTAAGTAGTTAAGAGTTAACAGCAGGTGTCTTGATAATACTATAGAATCATGCAGTGAGTCAGTGGTTCCTGCACCTAATGTAATTGCTTTGGAGTAGTTAAAAATATTGTTTTGATATTTCTATATGATCAATCCATAAATAATATAGACCTACATGCAACAGTATGTCTAGTGCTTTTGGCAATGATTTATGTATAATAATTATGTATAACAAGCGATACCATGTATGTCTGCCTAGCATTTTGTCTTCATTTTGGCAGATTAACTCATGTTCATTTCTTTAGAGAAACTCCGGTTGGAGCTGTGGCCGAAAGGTGGCTGGTTCGAATCCCTGGCCGGCGCTGGAAAAAACAGGTGAACTTGATCGGACCACTGGAGGGCTGCTGGGTTCACATCCTCAAAACATTCACCTTTTGTTGATCAGAACTCTAGAGGTTCTTCTTCACTGAACCCAAAAATATATATTGAACTTTTAGTGATTCCATATATTAAGGAAGTGATAGAAGCCTTTTTGGTTCTATAAGGAACCTTCTTTTCTAAGAGTGTATAATAAACATGTTTTTCTTTTGATTATTTAATTATCTACATCATGTTACTTCAAGTTGTCCCTTTGGAGCGCAACATCACATTGTTAAATAATAATCCTAAATTGGGCGTGGCTATAAATTGGGCAATTGAAGGCATCTAGGGCGTAATATGTGTTCGATGAAAATGAACATTGTATGCAACGTTGTAGGCAACATTATTGGCAAGGGACTTGATGCCTACTATGCCAAAGATATTTAGAGTTGTTAAACGGGTGTGAAGAGTGTGTTGATATAACGGTAAAATTCCTTTGGAGCGCAACATCAAGTTTAAAAAAAATCTTCTTAGGGCTAGGGGGCAGTATCCTGAATTTCGGAGAGTCTGGCATGCCCAAAGTAAACTGCCTGTTACACAGGCCCAGAAACTAGGATATGCATATAATTGGTAGATTTGGATAGAAAACACTCTGAAGTTTCTAAAACTGTTAACATAATGTCTGTGAGTATAACAGAACTGATATAGCAGGCAAAAACCAGAGGAAAATCCATCCAGGAATTTTGATTTTTTTTGACCTCCCTGTCCATTCTCATGCTTTGCTATAGAATATAAAAAGGAAATCCTCCCAGATTCCTTCTATTCATCTAGCTTCCACTAGATGTCAACAGTCTTTAGAAATTGTTTCATGCTTGTTTTCAGAAAAATTAAGAAGTAGTTGTAGTTTTTCCAAGTGTACATCAGAATGACCTCAAGTGTTTTGGTGCGTGTGAATGAAAGCGCACACCTTGTTATTTTTCTCCGGTATTGAAAGTCGTATATTCCGTCTTAAATTTGATCGATTATTTACATATTATTTACATCATCGTGTCATGTGAAAAATCTATCAAATGTCTAACATTGCAACGAGTACAGTCAGGGTGCCGTAGAACCCCTGCAGTACCTCCACAGACCCCGGATTGAGAACCCCTGCAGTACCTCCACAGACCCCGGATTGAGAACCCCTGCAGTACCTCCACAGACCCCAGATTGAGAACCCCTGCAGTACCTCCGCAGACCCCGGATTGAGAACCCCTGCAGTACCTACACAGACCACGGATTGAGAACCCCTGCAGTACCTCCACAGACCCCGGATTGAGAACCCCTGCAGTACCTCCACAGACCCCGGATTGAGAACCCCTGATTTAGCAGATGCTCTTATCCAGAGAGATTTACAGTAAGTGCATTCATCTTAAGATAGCTATTTATTTTGGAAATGAACATAATAAATTCTTCATAAAATTGTCATCTTACCTCTTAGCTTTGGTCTCATGTCCCCCAGAGAGATGCATTTTAGAGGCAGGGCACCCCTCCTCTCTCTCCACAGAGAGACTCATTTTAGAGCACTGACCCCTAAACAGAGATCCAGCATGTTGGTTGTGGTTAACACGGTGACAACTAATTCTTGAATGTCAATTGTTCTCATTTATTCATTATCTCTTTGAGAAATAAAACATTTACTAACAGATATAGAAACAGTCAGGTGATTTAATGTAATCACATGAACATGTAGTTGTCACATTTCATCTCCATGGTAACTGTCAATAATAATAATAATAATAAGTCACTGTTTGTTAAGGTAGTTATAGACAGTATAGCAACACAATGCCATGTCTCACAATTATTTTTATTAATTAAAAGAAGGCTATTTATTGACAGAAGGACTAAAACAGACATGATTGATCTGAGGGGGAAATCTTTGATCTATTCAGAACGTTTTTTGCATCAAGTAAGAGATTTTAAATCATGTAAAGTAGACTAGGTTATAATGTATAGTAGTGGGTTGTTAGTGATATGTAGATGTTATTTCAGCATGACAATGTCCCCGTGCACAAAGCGAGGTCCATACAGAAATGGCTTGTTAAGATTGGTGTGGAAGAACTTGACTGGCCTGCACAAAGCCCTTACCTCAACCCAATCTAACACCTTTGCAATGAATTGGAACGCCGACTACTAGCCAGGCCTAATCACCCAACATCAGTGCCCGACTTTCCTAATGCTATTGTGGCTGAATGGAAGCAAGTGTTGTTCCAACATCTAGTGGAAAGCCTTCCCAGAAGAGTGGAGGCTGTTATAGCAGCAAAGGGGGGGACCAACTCCATATGAATGGACATGATTTTGGAATGAGATGTTCGACTAGCAGGTGTCCACATACTTTTGGTCATGTAGTGTATATAACCTAATCTAAATCAAATCAAATGTTATTGGTCACAATGTCTGAGCGGCATAGACTAAGATGCAGTAGAATAGTATAGAATACAGTATATATATATGAGATGAGTAATACATAGACTAAGAGACAGTAGAATAGTATAGAATACAGTATATACATATGAGATGAGTAATGCATAGACTAAGATACAGTAGAATAGTATAGAATACAGTATATACATATGAGATGAGTAATGCATAGACTAAGATACAGTAGAATAGTATAGAATACAGTATATACATAAGAGATGAGTAATACATAGACTAAGATACAGTAGAATAGTATAGAATACAGTATATATATATATATGAGATGAGTAATGCATAGACTAAGATACAGTAGAATAGTATAGAATACAGTATATACATATGAGATGAGTAATGCATAGACTAAGATACAGTAGAATAGTATAGAATACAGTATATACATATGAGATGAGAAATACATAGACTAAGAGACAGTAGAATAGTAATACTTCTAGAAATTATTACTACTTTACATTTACTTTTGATACTTAATAATATTTAAAACCAAATACTTTTAGACTTTTACTGAAGTAGTATTTTACTGTGTGACTTTCCCTTTTACTTGAGTCATGTTCTATGAAGGAATCTTTCCTTTTACTCCAGTTTGAGAACTGAGTTCTGTTTCCACCACTGTTCTAACGTTCCATATGAGTCACAGTTTCAACAGACATTCTGGAACTGCGTCGGCTACAAAGTTACTTTACATTTCATATCAGGAAATAAAGTAACGGTCACTGGGTGCATTAGTTGTGCATTGCCCGGCTCCCCGGGTGAGCAAAGTTTGCGCATTTTACACCATTCCATTGGTCCTTAAAATAAATGTCCACCCACCTGTAGCACCGGGCCATGCAAAACGAACTTCCCACTGTCGCAGCGCACTGAGACACAGAGTTCTAAACCCAGACGCGTTTCTTCAAGACATCTCTCTTACATTGTTTTTGATAAAGATATAATTTACTGGAAACCAAGTTTAGCTGTGTTTTTTTCCTCCAAAATGTGAGTTACTGTCGGACTTTAATAATTGTAAGCAGTCCTACAAACCCTGAAGGTTTTAATTTGAGAATATTCATTTGTATGCCTCAAATATTAAACTGTCTTAAAATATTTGATTATTAGTTGAATCAGGTGTGTAAGTGCTGGTAAGAACAAAATGACTGAGGAACCCTGAGATAAACATAAAACCATATAATTGAAAAGCTCCTCCACCATCTTTACCAGACGTTTTACTGATAACATGTCGGCCTACTGATTAGTTTACACTTTGAAAACTGCTGTCTGTCAGCAACTCAGCTCAAGTAGCAGTTCTACTAACTAGTAATATCTCATTCCAGGTATTCATTCTCTTACTCTGTCCATTAGAATAGATTATTGTTCAGAAATACTTACTTTATTTGTTTGTTCTCTCCATTTCGCGTTTTTTTTAGCTCTGTCCTCAAAATGGATCCTTTCCAAAAGAACAACTTTACTTTCTGTTTCAGCTCAGCCGTCTCCCCACCCTGATAATAAAGTGTTTTATTGGTATCTTCCACTAGATGGCAGTAAACACCTGCTGTAACTAGATTTTACAACTATGTGTTTGGTTTCATACAAGCAGTGTCCCAGAGGAGGAGTGCTGATCTAGGATCAGGTCCCCCCTCTCCATGTAATCTGATTCATTATGATCTAGGATCAGGTCCCTCCTCTCCATGTAATCTGATTCATTATGATCTAGGATCAGGTCCCCCCCTCTCCATGTAATCTGATTCATTATGATCTAGGATCAGGTCCCCCCTCATGGTCATGGTCACCAGTTAGCATTCATGTTGTCATGGTCACCAGTTAGCATCCCTGTTTATGGATTATAAAAAAAATAAAAAATGTATTAAAATTTTTGTAAAATATTTTATTTATTTATTCATAATACAAACATCTACTTACATTGCTGCATCAAACATGCCTAGCAAACCAAACACAGGTATTAACAATGCTCAAACATACAAAAATATCAATACAAATAAAATAATACAAAAAATAAACAAATTAAGTGCAATTATATTCACTCTGAAAATATCTTATTATAATGATTCATGAAGATGTTATTCTTGTTGTTATTCACTAGGGTTAGTGTTTTAATAAGATAATTAAATTCAATCAGGAAAAATTTGTAATTTTGGTATAGAATTTTGGAATCTTTGTTTGTGTATAAAGTATTTGGCAACAAGAATAGAAAAATTAACAATCATTTCAGTAGTTTTGTTATCATTGCAATAGTAACATATTATATATTTTGTGTTAAAAATATAGGCAGTATTCATAATGGTAAATAAGTACTTTGCAAGGTTTTCCCAAAATTCTGACACAAATTTACATTCAAAGAACAAGTGAGACAGATTCTCACCTTCTTTTTCACAGAAAACGCAGATATCATCAATAGCCACACATTTGGAAATTATAGAATTACATGGATATATCTTATGTAAAATGTTGAAGTGCACTTCCTTAACTTTGTTTGGTATACAGTATTTATAAGGCCTTAACCATGCATTTTTCCAGACAATGTCAGGAATAAGCATGTTCCAGAAAAACTTTCCTCTTGGTGTAAGTTGGTTTTGTGAATGAAGAATTTGTCTTATATATTTATTCCAACAAGATTTCTCAAGTAAGCCCACGCCTTCCAATCTGAGTTCTGGATAAACTTTGTGATCATTCCCAAAATTAAGATGACTTTTCATAAGTGTAGTTAGACCACTGGGAACGGCTTTGATCACAGAAATAAACTCTCTGAAAGGTATTGGAAACTCTTTCAATGTTATAAATTGTTCATATGTGAGAATATTATCCTTGTTGTCGAAAATATCAAGAACAAAGTCAATATTCCTCTCATGCCAGCTGGGGTAGAACAATGACTTATTCCTTACAGTTATGTCTGAATTATTCCACAAAAGAGCTTTATGAGGGGAAAAATTGTGCAGGAAACATATTTTCCAGGCCATTAAGCTTGTTGGTGAAACCTAGTCAATTTAGCAGGTAATCTTTCAGGAATATAATTACATTTCAGTAAAAATTGAAGACCTCCCAATTTATTAAACAAATTATTTGGAATGAAATACCATATTGAATCAGTTTATCTTGAAAGTGTTATTTATGTCAACAAAATCCAACACGTCTAGACCGCCTTCAGCTCTTTTGTTAGAAAGGACATATTTTTTATTTTTTTATTTTTTTTATTTATGTTTTTTATTTGTGAGACTTATTTTTCCAGATGAAGTCAAGAAAGATTGATCTCTTTTCAAGTAGCTGGATTTACACATAATGATAATGAGGGGTACACAAAACGACAGTCCCTCTGGCTTGGACAGAAGTACTCTCCCAAGTATAGAAAGATCTTGTCACGAATCCCGCCGAAGATGGTGCCTCTCCCCGTTCGGGCGGCGCTCGGCGGTCGTCGTCGCCGGCCTACTAGCTGCCACCGATCCCCTTTTCTGTTTCATTTAGTTGTCTGATTTGTTGCACCTGTTTTGTGTTTAGGTTTATTGTTTAAACCCAGTTGGCCCGCCGGCTTTTTGTGCTTGTTTTTCTGTTTTTGGTGTTCGTTCATTCTTGTGGTGTGTGTTCCATGTGTTCCTGCTCAGTTTCGTCCTGTTGGACTGGGACTTTACGCTTGTGTGTGTGGCGTGACCGTCTCTCTGGTTATTTTGTAATATTAAAAATCCACGTCTTTTGGAACTACGCTGCTCTCTGCACTTGACTCCTTCACTCACCACTTTTGAAGTCCTGACAGACCTCTTTGTAACCAATTATTAAATATATTTGTAGTTCTCTTAATTTTAGGAGAGAAATTCAAATGTTGTCTGACTAACTGGTTTTTTGACAGATGTATTCCTAAATATTTAACACAGTCCTTTACAGGAATACTTTCAATTTCTTTATCATCAGAGTCAAATAAACATCAGATTCCACATGTAGAAACATTCAGCATTAATCCTGATAGAAAATGCAGTTATAGCATTAAGGGCTTGTGCCACCTGGTCTTTGTCTCTTAAGAAAAGAGTAGTATCATCAGCCAGTTGGGAAATTTTGATTTCTTTGTTAAAAATGGTTAAGCCATACAAATTTGCATCATTCAGAATATCTAGAGATAGAAGTTCCACAACCAAAATGAATAAAAAATTGGGCATCCCTGTCGTACACTTCTGTTGATACTAAATCTTTTGGAAGTATTAAGGTTTAGTAGCACAGAACTATTTATATCTTTGTAAAACATGCGAATTACTTTAATAAAATTTTCCCCAAATCCTTTGGGCTTTACAGAAGTCCAGAAATAGGACAACCGCATCTGAGTCAATTGCATCTGAGTAATCTATAAGGTCCAAGACTAAACTAATGTTAGAGCTTATGTGACGGCCCTTCATAAATCCTGTTTGAGTCTCATTTATAATGGTATCTATTCCTTTCTTTAGTCTTTTGGCATAAACCAGAGCAATCAATTTGTAATCAACATTTAATAAAGTAATTGGACTCCAATTGTCAATGAGAGAAGGGTCTTTATCAGGCTTCGGAATCAATGAAATAAGGCCCTTTTTCATAGTGGAGACCATTTCCCCATTTTTAATGCAATCTTGAAACATATTGAAAATCGGGTCTTCTAGCAACTCCCAAAACTGTCTATAGAATTCAACTGACAGGCCATCAGGGCCAGGTGATTTCCCTTTTTTCATTGAATTCAGAGCCTCTCTAATTTCACCAATTGACACAGGTGAATCGCAAACTGAGTGGAAATCATCCTCAATTACCGGGACACAATTCTGAATGTGGCAAATGTAACTTTCACAACCATCTTCCTGAAATTGAGAGCTGTAAAGGTTTTCATAAAAGGAATTGACAAATTATGATATTGTAATGGGATCTTTGCATAAAACATTGTTAATTTTGAGTGCAGTTATAGATTTTCTTTTTCTAGTTTCTCTTTTCAAGTGCAAAAAAGTAACTAGTGTTTCTATTCCCCTCTTCAAACCATTTTGCTCTTGACCTTACAAAGGCGCCCTTTGCCAGATCCGTGTAAGTCTGTTCTAATTCTAGTTGTAAAGACCTGAACACAGACTCCTCTTCTTCAGATAGATTATCTTTCTTTAGAAAACTGTCAAGCTTGCTCATCATCATCATGCAGATTTAGAAGCACGGTGGCTATGAAAAACTCCCTAGAAAAGCCGGAACCTAGGAAGAAACCTAGAGAGGAACCAGGCTCTGAGGGCCTGGCTAGTCCTCTTCTGGCTGTGCCGGTGGAGATAATAAGCGTACATGGCCATTAAGGCCAGATTGTTCTTCAAGTACTGTAGTTCAAAGTTCTTCATAGATGACCAGCAGGGTCAAAAAATAATGTGGTTATAGAGGGTGCAACAGGTCAGCCCCTCGGGAGTAAATGTCAGTTGGCTTTTCATAGCCGAACATTCAGAGGTCGAGACAGCAGGTGTGGTAGAGAGAGAGAGGGAGAGAGAGAAAGAGGTGGGGGAGAGGGAGAGAGAGCGAAGATCGAAACAGCAGGTCCGTGACAAGGTATCACGTCCGGAGAACACACATGCCTCTTCATGTGATACATGATGTTTGGCTGTGCTGTGTGAAGTGTTATCTTGTGGGTTTGGTGATTGTTCTGTGTGAAGCCGTATTCTGCATTGCATCATGGAATGTGATGTGAAATCCCTGGGCCTATGGCTGTTGAAGCTACTCCACTGCACTGCTGCTGTGAGCAGGAGTGGGAGAGAAGCCATGCTTTTATTAGACTCTTGTTCTGTCACTCATTCTCCTGCCTCTCCATCTCAAAGGCTGACAAATATTTTGAAGAGTGGTTAAAGAGGTGGCTGTGTGCACACACACTCAGACTCCAACTCTATTTATAGGTTTGTCTTATTCCAGAATACACCCATAATTGTGATTCACACAGTATGGTTCTATGTTTTCCACTCTGTGATTAAAAGTAGTTCTCAGAATAGAGCATTTTTGAATTGACCAAAGCCCTTCTCCCCCGATTGCTCAGTTTGGCCTGGCGGCCAGCTCTAGGAAGAGTCTTGGTGGTTCCAAACTTCTTCCATTTAAGAATGATGGAGGCCACTGTGTTCTTGGGGACCTTCAATATTGCAGAAATGTTTTGGTACCCTTCACCAGATCTGTGCCTTGACACAACCATGTTTCTACGGACAATTCCTTCGACCTCATGGCTTGATTTTTGCTCTGACATACACTGTCAACTGCTGGACCGTATATATTCAACATCCAGATAACATCTCAGAGGGTTGATCTAGCTGCAGATAGCTAATTCTCCTCTATGTGTTTCCCCCTTGCTGCTAATAAGCTCTTATCAATCTAACTAAAAGAATAGAGAACATCTGGTTATCTGACAGTCTATGCAGCAACTATTGTATTAGAGACAAGCTCTGGTTATTATATTTTACTAGACAAGTCAGTTAAGAACAAATTCTTATTTACAATGACAGCAGGTTAACTGCCTTGTTCTGGGGCAGAATGACAGATTTTTACCTTGTCAGCTCAGGGATTTGATCTAGCAACCTTTCGGTTACTGGCCCAACGCTCTAACCACAAGGCTACTTGAAAGGGTAAACATGCAGAAATTCCTCTTGTCAAAAGTCTTGCTCTTCCAAAAGTAGTTGTTCATGCAGCGTAACAGGTTACAGGTTCTTCTTGGTGAAGCACATGAATGGCTTCATCATTGCTGAAAAGACCCTGACAATCAAGGATCGTTTTTTGATAGGCTGAGATATGGAGGGAGAAACCTCTCCAACTGGAGCTAGAAACACAAGAGAAATGGATGGGGTAAGAGAGAAAGAGAAATTGAGCGAGAGAGAGAGAGAGAGAGAGAGAGAGAGAGAGAGAGAGAGAGAGAGAGAGAGAGAGAGAGAGAGAGAGAGAGAGAGAGAGAGAGAGAGAGAGAGAGAGAGAGAGAGAGAGAGAGAGAGAGAGAGAGAGAGAGAGAGAGAGAGAGAGAGAGAGAGAGAGAGAGAGAGAGAGAGAGAGAGAGAGAGAGAGAGAGAGAGAGAGAGAGAGAGAGAGAGAGAGAGAGAGAGAGAGAGAGAGAGAGAAATACAGTATAATAACGTTGAAAAATAACAGTGCTATGAGTTTGGTAGGCATACTCTATGTTTCTAACACACACCTAAACAAAACTACAAGCTATAGCAGAGCTCTAAAACATCCTTACCTATGCAATGTCCATCAGTAGAGGGAATCTCAGTCTGTTCCTGGACTGAATGGCAGTCATTTTTGTTTCCTCTCTTGGAACGCTAACAGAGAAAGGTAAAGAAAATGGTCCAGAGAATAAATAAATAAATGGAACACTTCTGAATCCAAGGCAACAATTTAGTGATGAATAAAACATATTTATCGCATGTATTTGTCTTATCATAGCCACATCAATAACATCAGCACCTAACTGGAACAACAACAAAAAATGCTAACTCCCTGCTATACCTTGAAGTTGATCCTGAGTTTGGTCATTGAAAAGCAAAGGAAGCTCCTTCTTGCTTTCTGCTCAGCCCCCCTCTCTGTCTCAGCCTGGTCTGATGGGTTTGTTGCAGCAGAAGCTGGTCTTGACGCCTCCTTGCATCCCTGTACCAGCTGCTGGGTCAAGGACTTTACCAGGACTCTGTCAAATGCAGGGTCCTGGGAGGAAATAGCTGCTTGCAGGGTGTTATAAGAGCCAAACTCCTCCATGAGGTTTTTATGTACACCTCTGAACACCCTGTGGATGTGCAGGTTCTGGGAATATGCCTGTGTCCTGGAGAATCTGGATGCAGCACAGAACTCAGACAGGACTTGTCTGATGAGTTGCTGAGATGTTTCTGTCATGTCTGCTGCCTGTTGGGAGGGTCCATCTAGGGCTGAGGGTCTGATCTTCGATAGCAACCGTATCACCAGTATGGTGACCAAACTCATGACATCATCTTTGCTGGAGTCCATCAAGTACTGCAGTAGGAATGCAGTGGCACTGCTGATGTCCGGGGTGATTAAGAGCTCCCTCAGATGGCCAGAGCTGCTGGGGATGCACACCTCCTTCTCTTCAATGTCAATCCCATCTCCCTTTGGTACCAAAGAGGTTCCCTTGCTGGTGAAAGACGGAGTGGATGAACGAAAAGAGGCTTTAGCACTCGGTGGTCGGCTGCTGTCAGTCATTGGACTGTTACGATGCAGGGGTTCATCTGTGTGCGCCATCATCTTTGTCTTTAGGTCACCTGTAGAAATCTCTGGCATTTTAGAGTCCCTGATGTCGATGCAGGAGCTCCTGACTATGGGGCAGGTCAGATCAAAAGGCACTTCGTCAGGGATGGGAGTGCCAGGGATGTTGATCTCTAACTCACACTCTGACCTAGGACCAGTTGAAGAGCTGGACAAGGAACTACGACCCTTTAAAGAAGTGGACAAAGATGAACAGGTTCTAGGGATGTCTTGGCAGACTTCTTCACTGTCATCCTCACTTTTCTCAACCTCCTTCAGCATAGTTCCTACCATATCGTTGATCTGAAGGAGCTCCCTGGAATCCTTCATTCGCCCTAAGTTTGAGATTTCACTCTGGATAGCAACCAGGATTTCCCCAAGGGTCTCTTTGGAAGAAGCATTTTCTGTCCTTTCGGATCCGGATGGCTTCAGCCCTGTGAAGAAATCCTTAAGTGTGTTCTTCATACTGACGCAGATGGTCTTAGCTGTTGACCAAAGCTTGTCCTCTGATATTTTAACACTCAATTCAGTATCATCCAGTTGGGAGACCCCGTGGGAGCACTGCAAAACTTTCCCACTTCTTTCCAGTAGCACAGTGCCAGTGGACTCATTTTTCTGGAAAATAGTCGCCATTCCTTTGACAAAGGTTTCCACTAATCCAGAGGCTGTATTTTGAGAGGACATGGAGGCAATCTCTGATGGCGAGCTAGATGATAAGCCAGCCTGCGGACTTTTCTGAAGACCAGTATGGCTGATCTGTGTGATAAAGGAATGACTGGATCTCATCAGCACTTTACTCACTGCCTCTTCTGCCTGAGTCTGAAAGTCATTGCTAGAGAGCTTCTTAATGCTCTGAATCAGACTAGTAGAGGACTGTGTGATTCTGACACTCTCTTCTGAGCTCAGTTGAGAACATTGAGTACTCACACTCAAGTCTTCATTGGGTGAGGGTGACTGGGAAATAGTATAGTCATCAAGCTCTGATAGGACACCATCAACAAACCAACAAGCCTCTAGGGACTCATCAGATGAACTGACAACGTCCAAGGATTTACTCTCCACTTTTGATAACTCTGACTTGTAGATGGAAAAAACACTGCTAAGAACTTCTTGAGTACTGGTATCCAGATTGGAGAGACAGAGAGCTGGTATTGGTTGGCTCTCACTGGGAACTCTACTAAGTTTGGTGCTGGGTAACTGGACTTCAACAGTTGAAACAGTTGCCTTTTCCAGGGTGTCTGAATACTCCTGAAGAGAAGCGTCCTTAGCCACACCTTCTTCTCGAGCAGATAGAGTTAAAAGGTCCCTCAGCTTTGCTCGTATAAGGCCGTAGAGTGTGCGGGCTGGAGAGAAGGTTATCTTCTGTGAAGACCCTGTTTTGTGGTAATTTACAGGAACTGGCCAATCAACTGCTTCACATGTGCCTTCAAATGATGCTATCGTCTCCATGCCTCCCACAAATGCCTTAACAATCACTGTGGCAGTGGAGGTTACAGATGTCAGGGCTGTAGAGCTGGTATTCAGGGGTGCTTCAGTAAGGCTAGGAGCAGCACTAGAAGGCCTAGAGGAAGGAGCCATGCCAGAAGAGCTGCTGACTTTCCTTGTAAGGATGGTGCTCACCGCCTTGAGGGCTTTAGACTGAAAGTCGGGGCTAGAGAGGGTCTGAAGCTTTCTGGCCACCACACTGGTAGAGGATCCAGTCTCTTTGAGAAAGTGAGTGGTTCCTTCTTTCCCAGATGGACACTCAACATCAAGGTCACATTGAAGATTGGTCAGAAATGTAGACCCCAAGATTGTCATCTTCTTGGCCAGATCCAAGAGGATGTTGAAGTCCGGTGCCATTTTGTCCATTGTGCCGACAATGGCATCCAGCACATCATCGGTCACATGGTCCATGAGGGGCTCGATAAACCCTACCCACTCTGGCTCAGACGTTTTGCTCTGTAGCTCGGCCAGGATCTGCACCGAGGCTACCCCAATGACCTCCTTGCCTGCTGCTATGTCCTGACTGTCCATAGGGGGGCAACTCCCCGAGCTGGCCTGAATGGCCACTGAGAGGCCAGAGTTAAGCTGGTGTACTACCTCCCCCACGATAGCACAGCTCAACTCGGAGGAGCTGGAGGAGGTGGGGTTGGAGTGACCCTCAACCAGGGATATCAGGAGGCTCTCTTCCGTTACCCCAAAAAGAGCCTTCAGAGGCTCCTCCATGAGGGGAGCCTCTCTAGTTGCAGGCAAGCTCTGCAATGAGGTCTGGGACCTTGAAGATAAACACACAATCACCACTTATGCCATGCAAATGTGACCAACTGGTATCTTATCTGGGTCATTAGTGAGCCTGAAAACCAAATTAGAGCAATGATGGTTTACTTCTCATACCATCGTAGTTCTAGAAGCCTAAAGCCAACTGACAAATTTTTTTGTCTGATTTTTATGTTTATACGACATCAGAATTTGACTAATTCTGAAAGGCAGGTACCTGATCTATTTATTCATAGATTACTTTATGGCTTACCCAGTTAAAAATTACTTTCACCTGGACCCACCCCCTCAGGGGCAACATTTCTGACCAGAACTTAAAACTACAAGGTATGAATTCCAAGTTAATAATTTATGATAAGTATGGGTCAGGTCTTGAAATTATTAAGTTCAAATATTGCTGTGAACATACCTCTTAGGCGACCAGCATGATGATGAGGTTCTGCGAGTGGATTTTTGGCGGCACCCTGCACTGCCATTCCCCCTCCTCTCCTTAGTCCAGTAGTTCATCTCACTGATCAGCAGCCTTTTCTCTCTCTCATCCAGACTGCCTAAGGAATCCTCAGACCCTGTCAGAGAGCACTGGGATTCTGGGGAGGTTGCCCATTCCTCAGGTTCACCCCCATGATACGAGCTAGCGCTGGTAGGAGAATGCGGAGGGCTGTCTGGGTCACGACCTTAACAATCTTCAGACACAGCATGGAGAGCTGCTCGAATGTCAGCTATGACCAACAAACAGAGTAATGTTTTTGCCAATCAACCAATTCCATGACACCATTCCCTATATATATATATATATAGTGCACATCTTTTGACCAGAACCTTATGTGGAGAGACTTACGTTATTTTTCATGCCATGCTGAATCACTCTCCATTGGCTAGAGCAAAGAAAAGAAAGGAAACATATTTTAGCTGCACACTGGTGTTGAGTTAGTGGAGTCACTAGATAGCCATGTTAGGGATCATAAAAGTGTATTTAATTAAGCTATTAGCAAGTACATGAGTCATTTTGTTCTTGATTTACAGCAAGAGTTAGGGGTGTGGTTACAGTGATGTTAGGGTTAGGTGTAGTGTTTAAAATCCCATTTGTGGTTAGAAGGTGCACTATGACTATACATTCAGATAAGTTGTATGTGAGGTTGGAAAAAGACATGGAACTTGCTCATCAGTTAGACTCCTCAGGAAAGAGAGGAGGATTGGGGCACAGCATGTCCCAATCTTGAGAGAAGGCATTAGAGTCCTCTGAGCCTCCTTCTCCAGCTGCTCAATGATAGATCCCCTTTCCCAGAAACCACACCCGGGTGTCTGAGAAGACTCTGGGAAACCGCAAAGAGAAATCTAAAGTTGAATCTGAACTTTATTCCTCATTTCCTTCACCTTTTAGTGATTTGATTGCACTGGACAGGTAAAAGCACATCTCTCTGCGGGCCTCCACTATATTGCTTTCACCTATATAGATACTATCTTCTCAGATCAGTGCTGATGAATTTGAACACAACCTGCACCCAACATGAAGTCATCTCGGACCTGCACCAATGCTGCTGTCCTCCTCCACGGAAGTCTTCTTGGCACGGCCACTGGACTTACGTTTAGCCTACATGACAACAGATTATAGGTCTCATAGCAGATCTAAGGTCAGTGTAGTGTCTCCTAATGCTTTAAGGTTAGGATTTAGTGATAGTAAACTAATCCTAGATCTGTGCCTGAGTAGGCAGAGGATGTGTAAAGGACAGCATATTTCTTACCTTGCCTCCTGTCCTGTTCTTGTTGGTCTCATGTGTCTGTTATGCTGGTGAATGAGGACCCAAAAGCGACTTAATAGAAACAGAGTCTTTATTCCAGTCTTAAACAAACAAAGAAACTCCTGGATAATATCAAAGGTTAATCCAAAACAGGAAACTGAAATCCTCTCGTCAGTAGAGAGGAACGACTGGAGACGCGACCACAGACTGCAGGTCGCTTCAGGAAGGCACAGGCCGTAGCTGACATAGACACCTGCTCACACGCAGCATCTGAAGAAGGCAAAAACACGACAGGGCGGAACAAGGACACAGAACAGCAAACATCAAACAAGAATCCGACAAGGACAGAAGCGGAAAACAGAGGGAGAAATAGGGACTCCAATCAGAGGGCAAAACAGGGGACAGGTGTGAAAGAGCAAATGAGGCAGTTAGGAGAATGAGAAACAGCTGGGAGCAGGAACGGAACGATAGAGAGAGAGAGCGAGAGAGGGAGAGAGGGAGGGGGAGAGAGAGGGATAGAAAGAGGGAAAGAACCCAACAAGACCAGCAGAGGGAAGCACAGGGACAAGACATGACGATCAATGACAAAACATGACAGTACCCCCCCACTCACCGAGCGCCTCCTGGCGCACTCGAGGAGGAACCCTGGCGGCAACGAAGGAAATCATCAATCAACGAACGGTCCAGCACGTCCCGAGATGGAACCCAACTCCTCTCCTCAGGACCGTAACCCTCCCAATCTACTAAGTACTGGTGACCACGTCCCCGAGAACGCATGTCCATGATCTTCCGTACCTTGTAAATAGGTGCGCCCTCGACAAGGACGGGGGGGGGAGGGAAGACGAACGGGGGCGCGAAGAAAAGGCTTGACACAGGAGACATGGAAGACAGGGTGGACGCGACGAAGATGTCGCGGAAGAAGCAGTCGCACAGCGACAGGATTGACGACCTGAGAGACACGGAACGGACCAATGAACCGCGGAGTCAACTTGCGAGAAGCTGTCGTAAGGGGAAGGTTACGAGTGGAAAGCCACACTCTCTGACCGCGACAATACCTAGGACTCTTAATCCTACGTTTATTGGCGGCTCTCACAGTCTGCGCCCTGTAACGGCAAAGTGCAGACCTGACCCTCCTCCAGGTGCGCTCACAACGTTGGACAAAAGCCTGAGCGGAGGGAACGCTGGACTCGGCGAGCTGGGACGAGAACAGAGGAGGCTGGTACCCAAGACTACTCTGAAACGGAGATAGCCCGGTAGCAGACGAAGGAAGCGAGTTGTGAGCGTACTCTGCCCAGGGGAGCTGTTCTGCCCAAGACGCAGGGTTTCGAAACGAAAGGCTGCGTAATATGCGACCAATCGACTGATTGGCCCTTTCTGCTTGACCGTTAGACTGGGGATGAAACCCGGAAGAGAGACTGACAGAAGCACCAATCAAACGACAGAACTCCCTCCAAAACTGTGACGTGAATTGCGGGCCTCTGTCTGAAACGGCGTCTAACGGGAGGCCATGAATTCTGAACACATTCTCAATGATGATTTGTGCCGTCTCCTTAGCGGAAGGAAGCTTAGCGAGGGGAATGAAATGTGCCGCCTTAGAGAACCTATCGATAACCGTAAGAATCACAGTCTTCCCCGCAGACGAAGGCAGACCGGTAATAAAGTCTAAGGCGATGTGAGACCATGGTCGAGAAGGAATGGGAAGCGGTCTGAGACGACCGGCAGGAGGAGAGTTACCTGACTTAGTCTGCGCGCAGTCCGAACACGCAGCCACGAAACGGCGCGTGTCACGCTCCTGAGTAGGCCACCAAAACCGCTGGCGAATAGAAGCAAGCGTACCCCGAACGCCGGGGTGGCCAGCTAACTTGGCAGAGTGAGCCCACTGAAGAACAGCCAGACGAGTAGAGACAGGAACGAACAGAAGGTTACTAGGACAAGCGCGCGGCGACGCAGTGTGAGTGAGTGCTTGCTTTACCTGTCTCTCAATTCCCCAGACAGTCAACCCGACAACACGCCCTTCAGGGAGAATCCCCTCGGGGTCGGTAGAAGCCACAGAAGAACTAAAGAGACGGGATAAGGCATCAGGCTTGGTGTTCTTATTTCCCGGGCGATAAGATATCACAAACTCGAAACGAGCGAAAAACAACGCCCAACGAGCTTGACGTGCATTAAGTCGTTTGGCAGAACGGATGTACTCAAGGTTCTTATGGTCAGTCCAAACGACAAAAGGGACGGTCGCCCCCTCCAACCACTGTCGCCATACGCCTATGGCTAAGCGGATGGCGAGCAGTTCGCGGTTACCCACATCATAGTTGCGTTCCGATGGCGACAGGCGATGAGAAAAGTAAGCGCAAGGATGGACCTTATCGTCAGAATGGAAGCGCTGAGACAGAATGGCTCCCACGCCCACCTCTGAAGCGTCAACCTCGACAATGAATTGTTTAGTGACGTCAGGAGTAACCAGGATAGGAGCGGAAGTAAAACGCTTCTTGAGGAGATCAAAAGCTCCCTGGGCGGAACCGGACCACTTAAAGCAAGTCTTGACAGAAGTCAGAGCTGTGAGAGGGACAGCCACTTGACCGAAATTACGAATGAAACGCCGATAGAAATTAGCGAAACCGAGAAAGCGCTGCAACTCGACACGTGACTTAGGGACGGGCCAATCGCTGACAGCCTGGACCTTAGCGGGATCCATCTGAATGCCTTCAGCGGAAATAACAGAACCGAGAAATGTGACAGAGGAGACATGAAAGGCGCACTTCTCAGCCTTCACGTAGAGACAATTCTCTAAAAGGCGCTGGAGTACACGTCGAACGTGCTGAACATGAATCTCGAGTGACGGTGAAAAAATCAGGATATCGTCAAGGTAAACGAAAACAAAGATGTTCAGCATGTCTCTCAGTACGTCATTAACTAATGCCTGAAAGACAGCTGGAGCATTAGCGAGACCGAACGGCAGAACCCGGTATTCAAAATGCCCTAACGGAGTGTTAAACGCCGTTTTCCACTCGTCCCCCTCTCTGATGCGCACGAGATGGTAAGCGTTACGAAGGTCCAACTTAGTAAAGAACCTGGCTCCCTGCAGAATCTCGAAGGCTGACGACATAAGGGGAAGCGGATAACGATTCTTAACCGTTATGTCATTCAGCCCTCGATAATCCACGCAGGGGCGCAGAGTACCGTCCTTCTTCTTAACAAAAAAAACCCCCGCTCCGGCGGGAGAGGAAGAAGGCACCACGGTACCGGCGTCGAGAGAAACAGACAGATAATCCTCGAGAGCCTTACGTTCGGGAGCCGACAGAGAGTATAGTCTACCCCGAGGGGGAGTGGTCCCCGGAAGGAGATCAATACAACAATCATACGACCGGTGAGGAGGAAGAGAGTTGGCTCTGGACCGACTGAAGACCGTGCGCAGATCATGATATTCCTCCGGCACTCCTGTCAAATCACCAGGTTCCTCCTGAGTAGAGGGGACAGAAGAAACAGGAGGGATAGCAGACATTAAACACTTCACATGACAAGAAACGTTCCAGGATAGGATAGAATTACTAGACCAATTAATAGAAGGATTATGACATACTAGCCAGGGATGACCCAAAACAACAGGTGTAAAAGGTGAACGAAAAATCAAAAAGGAAATGGTCTCACTGTGGTTACCAGATACTGTGAGGGTTAAAGGTAGTGTCTCACATCTGATACTGGGGAGAAGACTACCATCTAAGGCGAACATGGGCGTGGGCTTCCCTAACTGTCTGAGAGGAATGTCATGTTTCCGGGCCCATGCTTCGTCCATAAAACAACCCTCAGCCCCAGAGTCTATCAAGGCACTGCAAGAAGCAGCCGAACCGGTCCAGCGTAGATGGACCGACAAGGTAGTACAGGATCTTGATGGAGAGACCTGAGTAGTAGCGCTCACCAGTAGCCCTCCGCTTACTGATGAGCTCTGGCTTTTACTGGACATGACATGACAAAATGTCCAGCAGAACCGCAATAGAGGCAAAGGCGGTTGGTGATTCTCCGTTCCCTCTCCTTAGTCGAGATGCGAATACCTCCCAGCTGCATGGGCTCAGTCTCTGAGCCGGTGGGAGGAGATGGTTGAGATGCGGAGAGGGGAAACACCGTTAACGCGAGCTCTCTTCCACGAGCTCGGTGACGAAGATCTACCCGTCGTTCTATGCGGATGGCGAGTGCAATCAAAGAGTCCACGCTGGAAGGAACCTCCCGGGAGAGAATCTCATCCTTAACCTCAGCGTGGAGTCCCTCCAGAAAACGAGCGAGCAACGCCGGCTCGTTCCAGTCACTGGATGCAGCAAGAGTGCGAAACTCTATAGAGTAATCCGTTATGGATCGATCACCTTGACATAGGGAAGCCAGGGCCCTGGAAGCCTCCTTCCCAAAAACTGAACGATCAAAAACCCGTATCATCTCCTCTTTAAAGTTCTGATAAACGTTAGAACACTCAGCCCTTGCCTCCCAGATAGCTGTGCCCCACTCCCGAGCCCGACCAGTAAGGAGTGATATGACGTAAGCGATCCGAGCTCTCTCTCTTGAGTATGTGTTGGGCTGGAGAGAGAACACAATATCACACTGGGTGAGAAAGGAGCGACACTCAGTGGGCTGCCCAGAGTAACAAGGTGGGTTATTAACCCTAGGTTCCGGAGACTCGGAAGACCAGGAAGTAGCTGGTGGCACGAGACGAAGACTCTGAAACTGTCCTGAGAGATCGGAGACGTGAGCGGCCAGGGTCTCAACGGCATGACGAGCAGCAGACAATTCCTGCTCGTGTCTGCCGAGCATTGCTCCCTGGATCTCGACGGCAGTGTTGCGAGAATCCGTAGTCGCTGGGTCCATTCTTGGTCGGATTCTTCTGTTATGCTGGTGAATGAGGACCCAAAAGCGACTTAATAGAAACAGAGTCTTTATTCCAGTCTTAAACAAACAAAGAAACTCCTGGATAATATCAAAGGTTAATCCAAAACAGGAAACTGAAATCCTCTCGTCAGTAGAGAGGAACGACTGGAGACGCGACCACAGACTGCAGGTCGCTTCAGGAAGGCACAGGCCGTAGCTGACATAGACACCTGCTCACACGCAGCATCTGAAGAAGGCAAAAACACGACAGGGCGGAACAAGGACACAGAACAGCAAACATCAAACAAGAATCCGACAAGGACAGAAGCGGAAAACAGAGGGAGAAATAGGGACTCCAATCAGAGGGCAAAACAGGGGACAGGTGTGAAAGAGCAAATGAGGCAGTTAGGAGAATGAGAAACAGCTGGGAGCAGGAACGGAACGATAGAGAGAGAGAGCGAGAGAGGGAGAGAGGGAGGGGGAGAGAGAGGGATAGAAAGAGGGAAAGAACCCAACAAGACCAGCAGAGGGAAGCACAGGGACAAGACATGACGATCAATGACAAAACATGACAGTGTCTCTGTTTCATCCTTCATATTCTCCACAACTTTATTTTGGTCATCCGGATGATCCTCCCATTTCACGTTCTGGTGGATAAATGAGAGGTCAATATCAGTCCAAGGTTGTGACTTTATGAAACAAATGATTCTCTCCTATTTCAGACAAAACGGCAATAGTGGTCAGATTTCAGTCCATGGATCAAACCAGTGACACCTATTGCTGTGGTAGTGACCTACTATATTGTTAGTAATTTCTCCTCTAAACTCAAAATAGGCTAAATGAACCATACCTTGCTGTCGTCTGACATGATGTGTAGCTTATTGTTGTAGGCTGTTTAGAGGTAATACTAATACTTCCTTTGAAAAAACGTCAGTGAACCATCGGCAGACAACTGAAGTGAATATGAACGTCCTTGAATTATACCAAAGCATTGTTGAATACTCGATTCCGATTGGCTGAAGCCAGGGCATTCTTCAAAGATGTCATACACACATGATGTCACAATTAGGCCTAAGTCTAATGTCTATATGAATTGTCAATGTCATTAGAAAACAGATCATAGCTTGTCAAAGTTCTGCCAAACGAAAATATTTGTAAGTGCACGTTGTTGCATTTAATTTATGGTTTATCAAGCATCCTCATTCATCACCATGCACAAACACGTAACTCGCTGCAATCCATTAGCTATAATTCTGAGGTTGCAAAGCTGCAAAACTAGGACATGCAATAAATTATAACCACTTGCACTTACAATAATTTAAAATCAATGACGTTCTAGGGGGCTTTAACTATTTCAGCACTACTGTCCGCTGCATAGTGCTGACACGTTTCTAGGCGTCAGGGGACCGGGCCATGGTGCTGAAATGTTTCGAGTCTGGGCAGCACCTGAGACCGCGGCATGGTGCTGAAATGTTTCGAGTCTGGGCAGCACCTGAGACCGCGGCATGGTGCTGAAATGTTTCGAGTCTGGGCAGCACCTGAGACCGCGGCATGGTGCTGAAATGTTTCGAGTCTGGGCAGCACCTGAGACCGTGCCATGGTGCTGAAATGTTTCGAGTCTGGGCAGCACCTGAGACCGTGCCATGGTGCTGAAATGTTTAGAGTCTGGGTAGCACCTGAGACCGCGGCATGGTGCTGAAATGTTTCGAGTCTGGGCAGCACCTGAGACCGCGGCATGGTGCTGAAATGTTTCGAGTCTGGGCAGCACCTGAGACCGCGGCATGGTGCTGAAATGTTTCGAGTCTGGGCAGCACCTGAGACTGCGGCATGGTGCCGAAATGTTTCGAGTCTGGGCAGCACCTGAGACCGCGGCATGGTGCTGAAATGGAGCAGGGCTCAGTTCTATGAGTATCTCATGCGGATTTTCCTGCTAGCCTATGTATAACGATACTATAATTACATTATTTTCATCCATCCGTCAACACAAATGGCATGTCAACGTTTCCCAAATAATAATGCAATGAAGCCAAGCCGAGATGTATGATTCTTCATCCAGAGCACAAAGCACCACTGTATCATCTAAAATCTTCAGAGAGATCCCTTAAAACTGCAGTAGAAATTCTCCACAGCTGTTATGGTAGCTAGGTCATTTAGCAAGACATGGACGAATCCAACACATAGCGTTTCTACTGAGGTGACTGACTGTCATGTTGCTAGTTCTAATGACGCTATTAAAACAAGAATAGTTATTTGTAATTGCTCTGGGAGCTAGTTATTGCAGAGCCCAGCTACACATCCTGCTTGCTGGGCTCATTATGGACAGCCAATGAGCAGTTCAGGTGAAAAAGTCATCCAGATCTGATCCCTAAAGCGTACATGCTACTAGGAAACTGTAGCAACCTGCCGGCCTGCACAATCCTCCATGGCACTAATGCTACACGCGCAGTGTGGTATGCTAACATCCCACAACAATTACCCAATTTAATTACTTGCCTAAACTTCCAATCATACATATTTTCTAATATCAACCACGGTTTCTGCACTTAAGGCAGACTTGCTATTAGAACAAGATGGAATTAGGAAAACTCTAAAGCTCGTTAAACGTAGGCTACAATTAACCTTACCTGGCTGTCTTCAGCCATTATGTGTAGTCCGTTGACTAAGGGTCTGCGCCTGTAATACTGTAGCTGTTCTGATAGGCTACTGCAGCTGTTCTGATAGGCTACTGTAGCTGTTCTGATAGGCTACTGCAGCTGTTCTGATAGGCTACTGTAGTTTTCTGATAGGCTACTGCAGCTGTTCTGATAGGCTACTGTAGCTGTTCTGATAGGATACTGCAGCTGTTCTGATAGGCTACTGTAGCTGTTCTGATAGGCTACTGCAGCTGTTCTGATAGGCTACTGTAGCTGCTCTGTAACTGTTAAACTAGTCTAATCTATCCGTTAAAAACCCGTCAGTGAACCGTCCTCAAACACAATGAACTGATGTCAATATGGAAATTAACCTTCACATAAAGATATCAAATACATGACGTCAGATATGCCTAGAGGTATTGTTGACTTAATCAGAATACAGGATGGAGGCCAAGATGGCGTCGCTGTGAGAGGGAGTGTTTTCTCGCTCTTCAAAGCAATATTGAGGGTTAGGTGGTTAACAGTCAAATATTGGCTATTAATATTGAAAGAAACTAACTATAACTTTTTTTATGGACATGGGATAAGTTTAGAGTTAGTTTTTGTCAAGTTGAATGGGAAGAACACGACAGAAAGACAAAAGTAGACGAAATATCCAATTCTCGCAGAAGACGGCTGACATGCTAGCTAGCTACAACGAGAACCAGAGCAGCATGGATACACAAGAAGCCGCGAACTCAAGCAAGAGAAAGAACAAAACTGACCAGGATGAAATCCTTGCAACCTCTTTACCTCAGACCCCAAGTAAAAATCCACCGGTGAAAAAAGTTAAAGAAAACATTTCCATGTCGGAACTTTTCCCTGCAATCCAGTCCCTGTCTACTAAACAAGACGCCACGCTCTCCAAAGTGTCCCTCGTAGAGCGGGCTACAGAAGAAACATCAAAGATGATCGATAATTTGTCAGAAACTGTCAATCAACTACACAAAAGTGGGAGCGAGAACAAGGATAAGATAACGTTCCTAGAGAATGAGCTGAAGAAAATGCAATCCAAAAATAATGAGCTGTGTGAGAATGTAGCTGAACTTCAAACGTACTCTCGCAGGTGGAATCTGAAAATCCAAGGTGTAAAAGAGGTAGAGGGAGAGGATATTAGAGAAGTAGTCATTAATATCCTGGGAAAAGTGGCACCATGCATCAAAGACAGGCTAAGAGACGTGATTGATGTGGTACATCGACTTGGGAAACGAAGATCTGATGGACCCCCTCGCAATATCATCTTGCGCTTAACTATGCGCCATTACAGGGACATCATCTGGAAAATGGCCAAGGGGAACAAGTTTCTGGACCAGAAGAAACTCCGCATCAAAGAAGCTCGGATACCGCAGGATCAGGCTGCCAGAGAGAAACTGGCCGCTGATACAGAAGGCGCGACAAGAGGGAAAGAAGGCGGGGTTCAAGGGCCCACACGCGTTTATCGAAGGAATAATGATTACTGGGTAACTCTGTTGACATTAACCAAATTGGAACTGTGAGTACTACCATGAGTACAGTTAATGTACTGCCAATTATACATGTACCGTTCGAACTACAACTGATGAACACTTGCCAAGAAAAGGAAGTAAATAGATGTGTTATTCTGTTAACCACCGCTACCTCAGCTGAGCGTAGTTTTCCGTCGGAGTAATCCTCTCAAGGTTCACTGTTTGTTTTATTGTTCACGTTAATACTTGTTATCTAATTTGTGTTCTTTCTTTTTTAATGCAGGAGTTCATTTTCAATTCACTCAATATCGTTAGTCTGAATGCTAGGGGTTTGAGAAATCCTACAAAAAGGAAAGCTTTATTTTTATACTGTGAATGCAGTAACGCAGATTTTGTCCTTCTTCAGGAAACTCATTCGGGTGAAAGTGATTTGAAATTTTGGAAAGCACAATGGGGAGATATGGCCTATTTCAGTCATGGATCAAATCATTCTGCTGGTGTTTTGACACTTATTCACAAGTTTAAAGGTGACATTCTAGAATCCACATCTTCACAAGACGGCAGATGGGTCATAGTAACTGTGAAACTTGACAATGCTATTTTCCTCATCTGTAATGTATACGGACATAACTCACATGCTCCTAATAAGACCATTTTTACCCAATTTACCAGGAAAGTACAGGATTTAAGCAACAAATACGCAGAGGCTTTTCTAATTATTTCAGGAGATTTTAATGTAACACCTGATGCATCTGCTGATCGTTTTCCTCCTAGAACGAGTCAAAACCCTCAGAATAGTAATATTATTATTACATTATGCAAGGATCTCTGTGTTGAGGATGCCTGGCGTTATTTCAATCCGGATGCTAAGGGTTATATCTGGTCCAACAAAACTATGTCACCTAAATCTAGAATAGATTTATTCCTAATTTCCCCTCTTTTGTTACAATTTGTTATAGATGTAGATCATCAGTTGGCTCCCTTTTCTGATCATCACTTGATTTCCCTGAATTTACAAGCTACTAAAAAATCTAAAGGTACTCGAGGATATTGGAAATGAAACAATACACATCTTAACTTTTACCGAACCTCAACCCCGTATCCGGGATCACCCCCCACCCCCCACACACTGATTAGCATAGCTAGCATAGCTTCACAAGTAGATAGTAGCATCTAAATATCATTAAATCACAAGTCCAAGACACCAGATGAAAGATACAGATCTTGTGAATAAAGCCACCATTTCAGATTTTTAAAATGTTTTACAGGGAAGACAAAATATGTAAATCTATTAGCTAAACACGTTAGCAAAATACACCACTATTCTAACTCCATCAGTTTCTTACTCCTTCAGGTGCTATCACCAATTCGGCTCAACTAAGATATTGATAGCCAATAACCTATAAAAAAAACCATCAGATGACAGTCTGATAACATATTCATGGTATAGGATAGTTTTTGTTAGAAAAAAGTGCATATTTCAGGTAGAAATCACAGTTTACAATTGCACCGACCATCACAAATCGACTAGAATTACTAGATAGAGCAACGTGTATGACCAATTTACTCATCATAAAACATTTCATAAAAATAGACAAAGCATAGCAATGGAAAGACCCAGTTCTTGTGATTTCAGACCATATTTCAGATTTTCTAAGCGTTTTTCAGCGAAAACACAATAAATCGATAAGTTAGCATACTACATGTGCAAACGTTACCAGAGCATCGATTCCAGCCAAAGAGCGCTATAACGTCAACATCGCCAAAAGATATTAATTTTTTCACTAACCTTCTCAGAATTCTTCCGATGACACTCCTGTAACATCATTTTACAACATACATATACAGTTTGTTCGAAAAGGTGCATATTTAGCCATACAAAACCGTGGTTACACAATAAAAATACTAGGAAATCAAGCCTCAATATGTCTGACGTCATCTATCAGAGTGATCTAGTTTAATTGAAAGCTAATCATATACTTGACTAAAAAATACAGGGTTGACAGGAATCGAAAGACAAATTAGTTCTTAATGCAACCGCTGATTTACATTTGTAAAATTATCCTTACTTTTCAATACAGGGTTCGCCAAGTGAAGCTACACCAAACAAAATGGCGAAATATGCGTTTAAAATATTTCGACAGAACAACAATTTATCATATTAAATATTGCTTACTATGAGCTGTTCTTCCATCATATTCTTGGGCAATGTATCCTTTCTATGTTATAAACGTCTTTTGGTCGATAGATGTCCTCTGTCCTTCGAAATATCCACTAACGATCGAACGGGACCCCAAAACGTGTCCAAAGTTTCAGAGTGCACAACAAAGAAATTCCTCAAAATCGCACTAAACGGATATAATTTCCTATAAAACGGTTTAAATTAACTACCTTATGATGTTTCTAAGTCCTATATCGAATTAAATTACAGACGGATACATTTCAAGTTGATAACCGAGCCTGTGAAAATGGCGTCCGGAGGTCCCTTCCTGCGTAAGGGCGAGCGTCGAAAGGGGGGCTACTCTCACTCCTTGGTCTTTTATAACCTCTGAGAGCTACGGAGAAGGCCCATTCCACTTCTCATTGGTTACTGACATCCAGGGGAAGGCGGGTGCAGTTCGTGTCGTTCCATAGGATAGACAGAGACCTTAAAAACTGATCTGAAACCAGAGCTTCGCTCTCAGACCTTTCACTGTCTGTCATGGATTTCGCTGTAGAAAGAGTTCTGGGTCACCCACAGACATCATTCCAACTTTGTATGAAACTAGAAAGTGTTTTCTTTCCAATAGAATTAATAATATGCATATTGTACGAGCAAGAATTGAGTACTAGGCAGTTTAATTTGGAGACGACAAAATGCTAATTCGGAACAGCACCCCCTGTAGTCGCAAGAATTAAAGATACTGATTGAAAACATCAAATCATTCGCTAAAGATATTTTAGCAAGAAAGGACTTGGGTCATGGAAGAAGTAGATGGGAATTTTTCAAATATAAAGTCAGAGTGGTAGCCATTAAACGCGCCAAAGAGCTGATGCAATTAAAGAACCATAGAGAAAAGGAGATGATGAGCAAGCTTGACAGTTTTCTAAAGAAAGATAATCTATCTGAAGAATTAACAATGTTTTATGCAAAGATCCCATTACAATATCATAATTTGTCAATTCCTTTTATGAAAACCTTTACAGCTCTCAATTTCAGGAAGATGGTTGTGAAAGTTACATTTGCCACATTCAGAATTGTGTCACAGTAATTAAGGATGATTTCCACTCAGTTTGCGATTCACCTGTGTCAATTGGTGAAATTAGAGAGGCTCTGAATTCAATGAAAAAAGGGAAATCACCTGGCCCCGATGGCCTGTCAGTTGAATTGTATAGACAGTTTTGGGAGTTGCTAGAAGACCCGATTTTCAATATGTTTCAAGATTGCATTAAAAATGGGGAAATGGTCTCCACTATGAAACAGGGCCTTATTTCATTGATTCCGAAGCCTGATAAAGACCCTTCTCTCATTGACAATTGGAGACCAATTACTTTATTAAATGTTAATTACAAATTGATTGCTCTGGTTTATGCCAAAAGATTAAAGAAAGGAATAGATACCATTATAAATGAGACTCAAACAGGATTTATGAAGGGCCGTCACATAAGCTCTAACATTAGTTTAGTCTTGGACCTTATAGATTACTCAGATGCAATTGACTCAGATGCGGTTGTCCTATTTCTGGACTTCTGTAAAGCCTTTGACACAATTGAACATTAATTTCTCTTTTACTTTTTGGATTTGGGGAAAATTTTATTAAAGTAATTCGCATGTTTTACAAAGATATAAATAGTTCTGTGCTACTAAACCTTAATACTTCCAAAATATTTAGTATCAACAGAAGTGTACGACAGGGATGCCCAATTTCGCCATTTTTATTTATTTTGGTTGTGGAACTTCTATCTCCAGATATTCTGAATGATGCAAATTTGTATGGCTTAACCATTTTTAACAAAGAAATCAAAATTTCCCAACTGGCTGATGATACTACTCTTTTCTTAAGAGACAAAGACCAGGTCGCACAAGCCCTTAATGCTATAACTGCATTTTCTATTGCATCAGGATTAATGCTGAATGTTTCTAAATGTGGAATCTTGTCACGTTCTGACCAGAGTTCTTTTGTGTTTTCTTTGTTTTACTGTTGGTCAGGACGTGAGCTGGGTGGGCATTCTATGTTGAGTGTCTAGTTTGTCCATTTCTATGTATGGCCTGATATGGTTCTCAATCAGAGGCAGGTGTTAGTCATTGTCTCTGATTGGGAACCATATTTAGGTAGCTTGTTTTGTGTTGGGGTTTGTGGGTGGTTGTCTTCTGTCTTTGTGTTCTATGCACCAGATAGGACTGTTTCGGTTTTGCCACGTTTGTTATTTTGTATTGTGTAGTGTTCACGTTTATTCGTCTTTTATTAAACATGTTGAACACGAACTACGCTGCGTCTTGGTTTCTCTCCTAAAATTAAGAGAACTAAAAATATATTTAATAATTGGCTACAAAGATAACTTTCTGTACTTGGGAGAGTACTTCTGTCCAAGGCAGAGGGACTGTCTTAGTTTTGTGTACCCCTCATTATCGTTATGTGTAAATCCAGCTACTTGTAAAGAGATCAATAAGACCTTTCTTGACTTCATCTGGAAAAATAAGTCTCACAAACAAAAAAAATATGTCCTTTCTAACAAAAGAGCTGAAGGCGGTCTAGAAGTGTTGGATTCTGTTGACATAAATAACACTTTCAAGATAAACTGGTTGAACAAATGTTTGATCGATACTGATTCAATATGGTATTTCATTCCAAATAATGTGTTTAATAAATTGGGAGGTCTTTAATTTTTACTGAAATGTAATTATATTCCTGAAAGATTACCCGATAAATTGGCTAGGTTTTACCAACAAGCTTTACTGTCCTGGAATATATGTTTCCTGCACAATTTTTCCCCCCATAAAGCTCTTTTGTGGAATAATTCAGACATAACTGTAAGGAATAAGTCATTGTTCTACCCCAGCTGGCATGAGAGAAATATTGACTTTGTTCTTGATATTTTCGACAACAAGGGTAATATTCTCACATATGAACAATTTATAACAATGAAAGAGTTTCCAATACCTTTCAGAGAGTTTATTTCTGTGATCAAAGCCGTTCCCAGTGGTCTAACTACACTTATGAAAAGTCGTCTTAATTTTGGGAATGATCACAAAGTTTATCCAGAACTCAGATTGGAAGGCGTGGGCTTACTTGAGAAATCTTGTTGTAATAAATATATAACACAAATGCTTCATTCACAAAACCAACTTACACCGAGAGGAAAGTTTTTCTGGAACATGCTTATTTCCTGACATTGTCTGGAAAAATGCATGGTTAAGGCCTTACAAATACTGTATACCAAACAAAGTTAAGGAAGTGCACTTCAACATTTTACATAAGATATATCCATGTAATTCTATGATTTCCAAATGTGTGGCTATTGATGATATCTGCGTTTTCTGTGGAAAAGAAGGTGAGAATCTGTCTCACTTGTTCTTTGAATGTAAATTTGTGTCAGAATTTTGGGAAAACCTTGCAAAGTACTTATTTACCATTATGAACACTTGCTATATTTTTAACATAAAATATACACAAACAAAGATTCCAAAACTCTATACCAAAATTACAAATTTTTCCTGATTGAATTTAATTATCTTATTAAAACACTAACCCTAGTGAATAACAACAAGAATAACATCTTCATGAATCATTATAATAAGATATTTTCAGAGTGAATATAATTGCACTTAATTTGTTTATTTTTTGTATTATTTTATTTGTATTGATATTTTTGTATGTTTGAGCATTGTTAATACCTGTGTTTGGTTTGCTAGACATGTTTGATGCAGCAATGTAAGTAGATTTTTGTATTATGAATAAATGAAATAAAAAATTTACAAAAATGTTAATAGATTTTTTTATTTTTTTATAATCCATAAACAGGGATGCTAACTGGTGACCATGACAACATGAATGCTAACTGGTGACCATGACAACAGTGATGCTAACTGGTGACCATGACAACAGGGTTGCCTACTGGTGAGGGCCCAAAAAGGGGACACTTTTTTCACACTGAAACATGCAAAAAATCCCTGCTGGGGGGATAGAAATGAATAATATCAGCTATAAAATGCTCATTTCTAGTGATTTAGACTGGATCCCTTCCTGAAATGCAGGTTTTAACTAATGAAACAACAAAGAATATGATCTATAGACAAAATGATTAATTTGGACTATTAAAAGGGCCAGGATGAACCAAGCTAGAATACATGCAAAGACTTAGAAGGGAGGATTAAAGTTCCCTAACATGTAATTATATCAAGAAGACTTTATAACTGCCCTGATAGGCTCTTTATTGACAACTCTAATAGGACAATTATATCAAGAAGACTTTATAACTGCCCTGATGGGCTCTTTATTGACAACTCTAATAGGACCATTTGGGTTGACATGGAAGAAGAACTTAATGCCCCATTTAGAGCATCATATTATCTGAGTCAACACTTAAATGTGGGACTGCAGAATCCCATAATGTCCAAAACTAAGACATATGGAGTCAGATAAATAAGAGACGGATATCTTCACCTTTACTGACAATCTCTGGTTCGTTATGGAACAACCATAAATACTAATTAGGAGAAAAGGTGGTTGTCTGGAAAGACTGGGATCAATCAATCAATCAAATGTATTTATAAAGCCCTTCTTACATCAGCGGATATCAGAAAGTGCTGTACAGAAACCCAGCCTAAAACCCCAAACAGCAAGCAATGCAGGTGTAGAAGCACGGTGGCAATTAACAACTCGCTAGAAAGGCCAGAACCTAGGAAGAAACCTAGAGAGGAACCAGGCTATGATTGGTGGCCAGTCCTCTTCTGGCTGTTGTCGGGATGAGATTATAACAGAACATGGCCAAGATGTTCTAATGTTCATAGATGACCAGCAGGGTCAAATAATAATTAATGTCTTGTTTTAGCCTCAACACTAATACATTTCACTTTTGCTTTTAGTGTCAACTTGAATTAGAGTGTGGCTGTGGAAGACTGGTCCCTTGATGATGTCAGCAAGTGGCTGAGTACCAATGATCTCCATGATTCCATCCCATCATTCCAAGGTTCACAATCTTTCTGAAGAATGCCAACTCTATTCAATAGTCCACTTTGCAACGAGCAAACTTTCTCTGTGTCCAGACGACTCACACATATTGTCCTCTATCACCAGCATGAACCACATGTTCTAATTACCTGTGGAGTTAATGGGGGAAAACAAATAGATGTTTCAGCGTCTATCGGTCACACATCTACCAAAACCACAGAGAGCTTTTAAGAGACAACTTAGATGAGAATTGTCCTCATGATGAATTTGAGACTGGGACTGATCCCATTGAAGATGACATGAGCGATGTAGAGAGTCTGCCAGAGGCTGAATATGTTCAAGCCACAGAGATCAACACTGAGCAGCTAATTGAAGGTCTCAAAAACAATGTCTGTCTTTTTATTTATAAAATCAGGAAAGAACACTGCATCCCAGCTACGGTACAGAATCACATTGTTGAGGACCTCAGAACCATTGTTGATGCATTATGACACTACAGTGATCCCCTCAGGTTCCATCTGACAAATAAACTAATAAATGTGGTTGAACAGGACGATCTCAGGGACTTGCTGAACAACTCTGCAGTATTTGAGGAATGCATTAGATGCATAATCTCTGAGTGGATGCTGGAGCATTACTGTGTGAAAGAATTGGACGTGGTCAGGACAATTGAAGTACCACTGAGCAACAAAGAAGGTTATAAAACAAGGTCATTTCAATACAGCTACATTTCCCCCAGGCTACATGAATATAAAGAGACATGAGACAAAACAATCATAATGAATCAGATTACATGGCCCCCAGGCTACATGAATATAAAGAGACATGAGACAAAACAATCATAATGAATCAGATTACATGGAGAGGGGGGACCTGATCCTAGATCATAATGAATCAGATTACATGGAGAGGGGGACCTGATCCTAGATCATAATGAATCAGATTACATGGAGAGGGGGGACCTGATCCTAGATCATAATGAATCAGATTACATGGAGAGGGGGACCTGATCCTAGATCATAATGAATCAGATTACATGGAGAGGGGGGACCTGATCCTAGATCATAATGAATCAGATTACATGGAGAGAGGGGACCTGATCCTAGATCATAATGAATCAGATTACATGGAGAGGGGGACGTGGTCCTAGATCATAATGAATCAGATTACATGGAGAGGGGGACCTGATCCTACATCATAATGAATCAGATTACATGGAGAGAGAGGACCTGATCCTAGATCATAATGAATCAGATTACATGGAGAGGAGGGACCTGATCCTAGATCATAATGAATCAGATTACATGGAGAGGGGGGACCTGATCCTAGGTCAGTACCCTCCTCTGGGACACTGCCTGTATGAAACCGAACACATAGTTGTAAAGTCTAGTTACAGCAGGTGTTTACTGCCATCTAGTGGAAGATACCAATAAAACACTTTATTATCATGATGGGGAGGTGGCTGAGCTGAAACAGAAAGTAAAGTTGTTCTTTTGTTCAGGATCCATTTTGAGACGGCAGAGCAGAAAACACGATATGGGGAGAACAACAAAAAATAGGTAAGTATCTTTGAACAATAATTTATTCTAAAGGACAGAGTAAGAGAATGAATACCTGGAATGAGATATTACTAGTTAGTAGAACTACTACTTGAGCTGAGTTGCTGACAGACAGCAGTTTTCAAAGTGTAAACTAATCAGTAGGCTGACATGTTATCAGTAAAACGTCTGGTAAAGATGGTGGAGGAGCTTTTCAATGATATGGTTTTATGTTTATCTCAGGGTTTCTCAATCCTTTTGTTCTTACCAGCGCTTACACACCTGATTCAACTAATCATCAAATATTTTAAGACAGTTTAATATTTGAGCCATACAAATGAACATTCTCAAATTAAAACCTTTTGGGTTTGTAGGCCTGTTTATAATTATTAAAGTCCGACAGTAACTCACATTTTGGAGGAAAAAAACACAGCTAAACTTGGTTTCGAGTAAATTAGATGTTTATCAATAATAATGTAAGAGAGATGTCTTGAAGAAACGCGTCTGGGTTTAGAACTCTGTGTCTCAGTGCGCTGCGACAGTGGGAAGTTCGTTTTGCATGGCCCGGTGCCACAGCTGAGTAGACATTTATTTTACAGACCAATGCAATGGTCTCAATCCGGGGTCTGCGGAGGTACTGCAGGGGTTCTCAATCCGGGGTCTGTGGAGGTACTGCAGGGGTTCTCAATCCGGGGTCTGTGGAGGTACTGCAGGGGTTCTCAATCCGGGGTCTGCGGAGGTACTGCAGAGGTTCTCAATCCGGGGTCTGTGGAGGTACTGCAGGGGTTCTCAATCCGGGGTCTGTGGAGGTACTGCAGGGGTTCTCAATCCGGGGTCTGTGGAGGTACTGCAGGGGTTCTCAATCCGGGGTCTGTGGAGGTACTGCAGGGGTTCTCAATCCGGGGTCTGTGGAGGTACTGCAGGGGTTCTCAATCCGGGGTCTGTGGAGGTACTGCAGGGGTTCTCAATCCGGGGTCTGTGGAGGTACTGCAGGGGTTCTCAATCCGGGGTCTGTGGAGGTACTGCAGGGGTTCTCAATCCGGGGTCTGTGGAGGTACTGCAGGGGTTCTCAATCCGGGGTCTGTGGAGGTACTGCAGGGGTTCTCAATCCGGGGTCTGTGGAGGTACTGCAGGGGTTCCACGGCACCCTGACTGGACTCGTTGCAATGTGAGACATTTGATAGAATTTTCACATGAAACGACCACTTTGCCTGCTCTTAATTATTGTCTAATATAATGGAATGCATATTGTTTTAACCAATTGTGATGGTTGTTACCAGCAGAGTTTTGACAATATTACAGGTAGTCAAGTGGTTGGGCCAGTAACTGAAACTGAAAGGATCCCCGAGCTGACAAGATAAAAAACGCTGATAAAAAACGCTGAAGATGTGGATGTTAATTAAGGCAGCCCTCCTCTGATTCAGAGGGGTTGAATGTGAAAGACACATTTCAGTTGAATGGATTCAGTTGTACGATTGACAAAAACAAGAAAACAAAAATCCAGAAAATCACATTGTATGATTTTTAAGTAATTAATTAGCATTTTATTGCATGACATAAGTATTTGATACATCAGAAAAGCAGAACTTAATATTTGGTACAGAAACCTTTGTTAGCAATTACAGAGATCATACGTTTCCTGTAGTTCTTGACCAGGTTTGCACACACTGCAGCAGGGATTTTGGCCCACTCCTCCATACAGACCTTCTCCAGATCCTTCAGGTTTCGGGGCTGTCGCTGGGCAATACGGACTTTCAGCTCCCTCCAAAGATTTTCTATTGGGTTCAGGTCTGGAGACTGGCTAGGCCACTCCAGGACCTTGAGATGCTTCTTACGGAGCCACTCCTTAGTTGCCCTGGCTGTGTGTTTCGGGTCATTGTCATGCTGGAAGACCCAGCCAAGATCTCGCGATACATGGCCCCCATCCATCCTCCCCTCAATACGGTGCAGTCGTCCTGTCCCCTTTGCAGAAAAGCATCCCCAAAGAATGATGTTTCCACCTCCATGCTTCACGGTTGGGATGGTATTCTTGGGGTTGTACTCATCCTTCTTCTTCCTCCAAACATGGCGAGTAGAGACCAAAAAGCTCTATTTTTGTCTCATCAGACCACATGACCTTCTCCCATTCCTCCTCTGGATCATCCAGATGGTCATTGGCAAACTTCAGACAGGCCTGGACATGCGCTGGCTTGAGCAGGGGGACCTTGCGTGCGCTGCAGGATTTTAATCCATGACGGCGTAGTGTGTTACTAATGGTTTTCTTTGAGACTGTGGTCCCAGCTCTCTTCAGGTCATTGACCAGGTCCTGCCGTGTAGTTCTGGGCTGATCCCTCACCTTCCTCATGATCATTGATGCCCCACGAGGTGAGATCTTGCATGGAGCCCCAGACCGAGGGTGATTGACCGTCATATTGAACTTCTTGTGATTCTTGTGACAATGTGATTTTCTGGATTTTTGTCTGTCATTGATTAGCTAGTGAAAAAACACCAATAATTCCTTTAAGCAATAACGGCTAATTTACCAACATTTCTGAAAATGGATATATAGCGTTTTGGAATGAAACTCGTTCCCCCATCTGAGCTCAGAGTAGATGAGAGATGTAATGTTTGTCTCTGTTGTGTTGAAGTCCAATCAAGCAGGAGAGACCAGTCTCCCCTGTTCCCAGCTGTGTGTCCATGAAGAGTGACCGGTCTATGGGTCTACCTCTAAACTTTAGAGAGGGAGACTTTTCTACTGAACAAAGGTAAGAAGAACTCGTGGGTCATGGTCAGTGAGTTAAACAACACTGTCTCCAGTCATTTCTCTTCTCCCATTTTCCCATTTATTTTGGTTGTTTTCATAATCCATAGGCTAATCCTTTTGTCCATTTGCATAGTCCTAAAACAATATTAAACAAACACAACAACACAACATTTCCTCCGTGTGTGTGTGTGTGTGTGTGTGTGTGTGTGTGTGTGTGTGTGTGTGTGTGTGTGTGTGTGTGTGTGTGTGTGTGTGTGTGTGTGTGTGTGTGTGTGTGTGTGTGTGTGTGTGTGTGTGTGTGTGTGTGTGTGTGTACTCCCTGGATGAGGAGATGTAATCTCATGTTTTGTCCACAGAAACCAACAGGAGAGATCAGAGTCAGAGATTCTCAGTGGTCAGTCTTCCCAGAGTCATCAAACAGACCTGGCCTCCATATTCAGTGTATGTGGTCCTGTTATGTACATTTGTTTTTGTTTACCTCAAGTAAAGTTGATCTGTCAATCATTCATTAATGTGTTAATGAGAAAGCATTTTGTCTCTTGCTTAACTTATTTACTTGATTTATTTCAGTTGCTTGAAGAGAATATTATGACATTTGTGAAGAACGAGCTGAAGATGTTCAAGAGGATTCTTAGTCCAGAACTCCCAGAAGGCTTTGAGAGTCAGAAACAGGATAAGGAAGTGGTGGATGCTAAAGATGAGAAGCAGGAGAGCAGTGCCAGAGAGGGGGCTCTGAATATCACACTGCACGTCCTGAGGAAAATGAACCAGAAGGAGCTTGCTGACACACTGGAGAAATGTAAGATCTGTCTGCCTCATGTTGAATGATGTTTTATAACATTTAAAAGCTGTAGCTAAAGTACAGCTAAAGTAGCTGTGTAACTCAATGATATTGTAGCAGCCTTAACACAACACCTAGTGACCTCATCAAGTAGCAGCAGGGATGTGTTGTGGTGATTAATTTATAGAGAGAGACAACATTAATAATACCATCAATAATACCAATAATAATATAATCAGTCACACCAGTCTGTAATGCATTATGAAAACATTTACACATTTATACAGTCAGTTAAGAGAAGAAATTATTATAATGTAAAACTTTATAACAGTCCTACAATACTGTAGGCATAAAAACAGACGTAATATTAATATCCTCTGTGTTATTTCTAGATTCAGATGATCCTGCTGTGATTTGCCAACGTGAACTCAAATCTAATCTAAAGAAGAAGTTTCAATGTGTATTTGAGGGGATCGCTAAACAAGGAAACCCAACACTTCTCAATAAGATCTACACAGAGCTCTACATCACAGAGGGTGGAACAGGAGAGGTCAATAATGAACATGAGCTGAGACAGATTGAGACAACAACCAGGAAACAAGCAAGACCAGAGACTGCAGTCAAATGTAACAACATCTTCAAACCCTTAACTGGACAAGACAAACTTATCAGAACTGTGCTGACAAAGGGAGTCGCTGGCATTGGAAAAACAGTCTCTGTGCAGAAGTTCATTCTGGACTGGGCTGAAGGAAAAGCAAATCAGGATGTCCAATTTGTATTTTCATTCCCCTTCCGGGAGCTGAATTTGATGAAAGAGGACAAACACACTTTCATTGAACTTCTCAATCACTTCTCAATGGAAACCAAACAATCAGGAATCTCCATCTACAACAAGTACAAAGTTCTGTTCATCTTTGATGGTCTGGATGAGTGTCGACTGCCCCTAGACTTCAAGAATAACAAGATCTGTTGGGACGTCACAGAGTCAACCTCCGTGGATGTTCTGCTGACAAATCTCATCAAGGGAAATCTGCTTCCCTCTGCTCTCCTCTGGATAACTACCCGACCTGCAGCAGCCAATAAGATCCCTTCAGGGTGTGTTGACCAAGTGACAGAGGTACGAGGTTTCAATGACCGACAGAAGGAGGAGTACTTCAGGAAGAGATTCAGTGATGAGGACCTGGCCAACAGAATCATCTCACACGTAAAGACATCAAGGAGCCTCCACATCATGTGCCACATTCCAGTCTTCTGTTGGATTTCTGCAACAGTCCTTGAACACATGCTGAAACATAAGAGAGAAGAGATGCCCAAGACTCTGACTGAGATGTACACACACCTTGTGGAGTTTCATACCAAACAGAAGAATGAAAAGTATCTTGGGAAAGAAGAGACAGGTCCACACTGGAATAAAGAGAGCATTCTGTCACTGGGAAAACTGGCTTTTCAACAGCTTGTGAAGAGCAATCTGATTTTCTATGAAGAAGACCTGAAAGAGGCTGGCATTGATGTCAGTGAAGCCTCAGTATACTCAGGATTGTGCACACAGCTCTTTAAAGAGGAATGTGGGCTGTACCAGGTCAAGGTGTACTGCTTTGTTCATCTGAGCATTCAGGAGTTTCTGGCTGCTGTATATGTGTTCCTCTCATTCATCAACAACAATGAGAATCTAATGGTCAAACTGCAAACAAACAACAAGTCTGCAGTTACTTTCTATAAGAGTGCTGTGGATAAAGCCTTACAAAGTGAGACGGGAAACCTGGACCTTTTCCTCCGCTTCCTTCTGGGCCTCTCACTTGAGTCCAATCAGAAGCACTTACAAGGTCTACTGACAAAGTCAAGAAGCAGCTCACAGACCCATGAAGAAACAGTCAAGTACATCAAGAAGAAGATCGGGGAGAATCTCTCTCCAGAGAGGAGCATCAATCTGTTCCACTGTCTGAATGAACTGAATGACCATTCTCTAGTGGAGGAGATCCAAAGATACCTGAGATCAGGAAGTCTCTCAAAACCCAACCTGTCACCTGCACAGTGGTCAGCTCTGGTCTTTGTGTTACTGACTTCAGAAAAGGAGCTGGATGTGTTTGACATGAAGAAATACTCCAGATCAGAGGAAGGTCTTCTGAGGCTGCTGCCAGTGGTCAAAGCCTCCAGAGCTGCTCTGTGAGTAAATAAAATGACATATAAGAACTAATCATCAGGAAGAAATATTCAGTTTCGAGAAAAATAGGTATTGGAATATTATATTGGAAAACATTTTGAATAAATGGATTAATTTTCACATTAGTATAACAATATGACCAGACAGTTCTAGGAGATGGAAGATAAATCTGAATGTTGTTTTGGACAATTAACCAAATTCATCTGCCATTGTCCTTCTAAACTACTCGTTAAATTAACAGTGTGTTTGTGAAGTCATGATGATCTCTTTGTCAGGCTGTCAGGCTGTGGAGTCACAGAGGAAGGCTGTGCTTCTCTGGTCTCAGCTCTGGAGTCAAACCCCTCACACCTGAGAGAGCTGGATCTGAGTAACAATGACCTGAAGGATTCAGGAGTGGAGCTGCTCTCTGCTGGACTGGGGAATCCCCACTGTAAACTGGAGACTCTGAGGTCAGTATTCCTGTAGTTGGTCAACAAGTGATAACTGTTCACCAGATCCACGTGTTTAACAGGCACACATAGTCCACCATATGTGTTTGGACAGTGACGCTTACAGTTTTAAATTTGGTGCTATGCTCCACCATTTTGGATTTGAGATGTTTCATATTAGGTGACAGTACAGAATGTCACCTTTTATTTGAGGTTAATGGTGAGAGGTTAGCATGTTTTGTTGTAGCCCCTGTTATTGGTAATGGTGAGAGGTTAGCATGTTTTGTTGTATCCTCTGTTATTGGTAATGGTGAGAGATTAGCATGTTTTGTTGTAGCCTCTGTTATTGGTAATGGTGAGCGGTTAGTATGTTTTGTTGTAGCCTCTGTTATTGGTAATGGTGAGAGGTTGGCATGTTTTGTTGTAGCCTCTGTTATTGGTAATGGTGAGAGGTTGGCATGTTTTGTTGTAGCCTCTGTTATTGGCAATGGTGAGAGGTTAGTATGTTTTGTTGTAGCCTCTGTTTTTGGTAATGGTGAGAGGTTAACATGTTTTGTTGTGGCCTCTGTTATTGGTAATGGTGAGAGGTTAGTATGTTTTGTTGTAAACTCTGTTATTGGTAATGGTGAGAGGTTAGCATGTTTTGTTGTAGCCTTTATTTTTGTTAATGGTGAGAGGTTAGCATGTTTTGTTGTAAACTCTGTTATTGGTAATGGTGAGAGGTTAGCATGTTTTGTTGTATCCTCTGTTATTGGTAATGGTGAGAGGTTAGCATGTTTTGTTGTAGCCTCTGTTATTGGTAATGGTGAGAGGTTAGCATGTTTTGTTGTGGCCTCTGTATATGGTAATGGTGAGAGGTTAGTATGTTTTGCTGTAGCCTCTGTTATTGGTAATGGTGAGAGGTTAGCATGTTTTGTTGTAGCCTCTGTTTTTGGTAATGGTGAGAGGTTAGCATGTTTTGTTGTAGCCTTTATTTTTGTTAATGGTGAGAGGTTAGCATGTTTTGTTGTATCCTCTGTTATTGGTAATGGTGAGAGGTTAGCATGTTTTGTTGTAGCCTCTGTTATTGGTAATGGTGAGAGGTTAGCATGTTTTGTTGTAAACTCTGTTATTGGTCCTTCTAAACTACTCGTTAAATTAACAGTGTGTTTGTGAAGTCATGATGATCTCTTTGTCAGGCTGTCAGGCTGTGGAGTCACAGAGGAAGGCTGTGCTTCTCTGGTCTCAGCTCTGGAGTCAAACCCCTCACACCTGAGAGAGCTGGATCTGAGCTACAATGACCTGAAGGATTCAGGAGTGGAGCTGCTCTCTGCTGTACTGGGGAATCCCCACTGTAAACTGGAGACTCTGAGGTCAGTATTCCTGTAGTTGGTCAACAAGTGATAACTGTTCACCAGATCCACATGTGTTTACCAGACACACATAGTCCACACCATATGTGTTTGTACAGTGAAGATTACAGTTTTACATTTGGTGCTGTCCTCCAGCATTTTGGATTTGAGATGTTTCATATTAGGTGACAGTACAGAATGTCACCTTTTATTTGAGGTTAATGGTGAGAGGTTAGCATGTTTTGTTGTAGCCCCTGTTATTGGTAATGGTGAGAGGTTAGCATGTTTTGTTGTATCCTCTGTTATTGGTAATGGTGAGAGGTTAGCATGTTTTGTTGTAGCCTCTGTTATTGGTAATGGTGAGCGGTTAGTATGTTTTGTTGTAGCCTCTGTTATTGGTAATGGTGAGAGGTTGGCATGTTTTGTTGTAGCCTCTGTTATTGGTAATGGTGAGAGGTTGGCATGTTTTGTTGTAGCCTCTGTTATTGGCAATGGTGAGAGGTTAGTATGTTTTGTTGTAGCCTCTGTTTTTGGTAATGGTGAGAGGTTAACATGTTTTGTTGTGGCCTCTGTTATTGGTAATGGTGAGAGGTTAGCATGTTTTGTTGTAGTCTCTGTTATTGGTCATGGTGAGAGGTTAGCATGTTTTGTTGTAGTCTCTGTTATTGGTAATGGTGAGAGGTTAACATGTTTTGTTGTAAACTCTGTTATTGGTAATGGTGAGAGGTTAGCATGTTTTGTTGTAGCCTTTATTTTTGTTAATGGTGAGAGGTTAGCATGTTTTGTTGTATCCTCTGTTATTGGTAATGGTGAGAGGTTAGCATGTTTTGTTGTAGTCTCTGTTATTGGTAATGGTGAGAGGTTAGTATGTTTTGTTGTAGTCTCTGTTATTGGTAATGGTGAGAGGTTAGCATGTTTTGTTGTAAACTCTGTTATTGGTAATGGTGAGAGGTTAGCATGTTTTGTTGTAGCCTTTATTTTTGTTAATGGTGAGAGGTTAGCATGTTTTGTTGTATCCTCTGTTATTGGTAATGGTGAGAGGTTAGCATGTTTTGTTGTAGTCTCTGTTATTGGTAATGGTGAGAGGTTAGTATGTTTTGTTGTAGTCTCTGTTATTGGTAATGGTGAGAGGTTAGCATGTTTTGTTGTATCCTCTGTTATTGGTAATGGTGAGAGGTTAGCATGTTTTGTTGTATCCTCTGTTATTGGTAATGGTGAGAGGTTAGCATGTTTTGTTGTAGCCTCTGTTATTGGTAATGGTGAGAGGTTAGCATGTTTTGTTGTGGCCTCTGTATATGGTAATGGTGAGAGGTTAGTATGTTTTGCTGTAGCCTCTGTTATTGGTAATGGTGAGAGGTTAGCATGTTTTGTTGTAGCCTTTATTTTTGTTAATGGTGAGAGGTTAGCATGTTTTGTTGTATCCTCTGTTATTGGTAATGGTGAGAGGTTAGCATGTTTTGTTGTAGCCTCTGTTATTGGTAATGGTGAGAGGTTAGTATGTTTTGTTATAGTCTCTGTTATTGGTAATGGTGAGAGGTTAGCATGTTTTGTTGTATCCTCTGTTATTGGTAATGGTGAGAGGTTACCATGTTTTGTTGTAGTCTATGTTATTGGTACTGGTGAGAGGTTAGCATGTTTTGTTGTAGCATCTGTAACTCTCTCACTCATTATTCATGATTCATTCTTGATCTTTCTCAATCATGGCAGTCACAGGTTTGATGTAGTCATTGCGTTCAAAGAATCTGGGACCAAATACTGAACTTTTGACTACTTTAATACACTATGAGTGAATTGGTCAGAATACTTTTGACTTCTTCAAATAGGGGGACTAGATACATAAAGTGCTTTTATTTCTAAAATGTGAAACAGATATGTATTAAAATACCCTCAAATAAAAGGTGACATTATATACTGTCACCTCATATGAAACATTTGATCTCAAATCCAAAATGTTGGAGTATAGAGCCACATTTAAAACGTTAGCTTCACTGTCAAAATAGATATGGTGTGGACTGTATACTCAATACAATCTAAATCTGATACCTCACTGTCTGTCTTTTGACTGATACTGCTTTTTAAACTGGTCTGGTCAGTCTACTCAAATATTTGTACTATACATGTTTCTATCTGCAGGCAATAATTTGATAATTTGTCATTTATAATAATGACACATGAATTTATGAATAGATATGGCAGGTTTCCGGACACTGAAAAAATATACTGCCACTATTTTCATCACCAAAGAATAGCGTTGTGATTTGAATATGATTTGACTCTTTGCAGGTTGTCAGGCTGTCTAGTCACAGAGGAAGGCTGTGCTTCTCTGGTCTCAGCTCTGAGGTCAAACCCCTCACACCTGAGAGAGCTGGACCTGAGCTACAATCACCCAGGAGACTCAGGAGTCAGACTGCTCTCTGCTGGACTGGAGGATCCACACTGCAGACTGGAGAAACTCAAGTATGTAGAGGATTTATGTCAATGTTCATATCAGACATGTTTGACTTATCAGGCTAGTTAAGTCAAACATTCTTACCACCACTTTGACAAAGTTATATGCTGACTGTGTGTGTGTGTGTCTCCAGTATGTGTGTCCAGTGTGTGTGTATGTGTGTCCAGTGTGTGTGTATGGGGCCAGTGTGTGCTGTGTGTGTGTGAAACACACACTGGACTCACACTCACAGACTCACACTGGACACACACACTGGACACACACACAGACACATTGGACGGACACACTGGACACACACACACACACACACTGGACTCACACACACACACACTCACACACACACACACACACACACACACACACACACACACACACACACACACACACACACACACACACACACACACACACACACACAGACAAACATTCTTACCAACGCTTGACCGTGTGTGTGTGTCCAGTGTGTGTGTGTGTGTGTGTGTGTGTGTGTGTGTGTGTGTGTGTGTGTGTGTGTGTGTGTGTGTGTGTGTGTGTGTGTGTGTGTGTGTGTGTGTGTGTGTGTGTGTGTGTCCAGTGTATGTGTGTGTGTCCAGTGTGTGTGTGTGTGTGTGTGTGTGTGTGTGTGTGTGTGTGTGTGTGTGTGTGTGTGTCCGGTGTGTCAAGTGTGTGTGTGTGTGTGTGTATCCAGTGCGTGTGTGTTTCCAGTGTGTGTGTGTGTGTGTGTGTGTCCAGTGTATGTGTGTGTGTCCAGTGTATGTGTGTGTGTCCAGTGTGTGTGTGTTTCCAGTGTGTGTGTGTGTGTGTGTCCAGTGTGTGTCCAGTTTGTGGTGTGTTTGTGTGTGTGTGTGTGTGTGTGTGTGTGTCTCCAGTGTGTGTCCAGTTTGTGTGTCTCTAGTGTGTGTGTGTGTGTGTGTGTCCAGTATGTGTGTCTGGTGTGTGTGTGTGTCCAGTATTTGTGTGTATGTTTGTCCAGTGTTTGTCCAGTGTTTGTCCAGCATGTGTGTGTGTGTGTGTGTGTGTGTGTGTGTGTGTGTGTGTGTGTGTGTGTGTGTGTGTGTGTGTGTGTGTGTGTGTGTGTGTGTGTGTGTGTGTGTGTGTGTGTGTGTGTGTGTGTGTTCAGGTGTATCCCTCAATGACTGTCTGTTCTTCTGCTAACCGCTACAGTGTGGAACATGGTGGAGAGAACAGAATAAAACCTGGGCTTAGAAAATGTGAGTGTTGACTGCTGTGAAGAATATGACTAAGAATAAGTCTTAATTCAAGTTAAGTCAAAGTCAAAGACCACCATCATTACTTACTTGGTCATATTAAATATCAGCTGTAGTTCTACAGAAGCAGAAATCAGGGACACCAACGTTTACAAAGAGTTGCTTTGACAATGTGTTTGTCTGTGTGTGTGTGTGTGTGTGTGGCTTGTTCGTGTTACATAAGATATGTGTGTTTGTGTTCATGCATGCATACAAGTGTGTGTGTGTGTGTGTGTGTGTGTGTGTGTGTGTGTGTGTGTGTGTGTGTGTTTAATTAATGGGAATAAGTGTGTTTTATATTACCATACAGTATAACATATGATCATTCAACAAGTCTCAAGTTACCTTAACTTCTCCTTTTGATACCTAGAAACATCTACATTAAATGAATTAGTGAAAAGTGAGTTAACATTCTAATGTGAATGATGATGATTTCTAATATTGTGTCTGGTTTCATCCATCAGATGTCTGTGATCTCACCCTGGACCTTAACACAGTAAACAGACTCCTCTCTCTGTCTGAGGAGAACAGAAAGGTGACATGTAGGAGAGAGAAGCAGCCGTATCCTGATCACCCAGAGAGATTTGAGGACTGGGGACAGGTGCTGTGTAGAGAGGGTCTGACTGGGCGCTGTTACTGGGAGGTAGAGTGGAGTGGGATAATGGGGGCTGTTATAGGAGTGACATATAAAGGAATCAGCAGGAGAGGAGGGGGTAGGGACTGTAGGCTTGGATGGAATGACAAGTCCTGGAGTCTGTTCTGCTCTGGCAACAGTTACAACTTCTATGAGAACAGTTACTCTGCCTGTCACAATAATAATGACTCTACCATAGATGGCTCCCACAGAGTAGGAGTGTATCTGGACTGGTCAGCGGGCACTCTGTCCTTCTATAGAGCCTCCTCTGACACACTGACCCACCTGATCACATTCACCTCCACATTCACTGAGCCCCTCTATCCAGGATTTAGGGTTTTTACAAACTCCTCAGTGTCCCTGAAACAATAACAATAACTTGACACACACACACTGGACACACACACACAGGACACGCACATGACACACACACATACAGGACACACACACACAAACACACAGGACACACACACACTGGACACACACACACAGGACAAACACACGCACAGGAAACACACATATACAGGACACACACACACACTGGACACACACACACATGACACACACAGTACACACACACACTGGACACACACACACAGGACATACACACTGTACACACACACTGTACTCACACACTAGACACACACACACACACTGGCCACACATACACACAGGACACACACACACATACTGGACACACACACACACACTGGACACAACCACACACACACACAGACTGTACACACACATACACACACACACACACTGGACACAGGCACTGGACACACACACACACACACAGGACACACACAGGACACACACACACTGGACACACACACACACTGGACACACACACTGGACACACACACACACACACACACACACACTGTACACACAGTACACACACACACTGTACACACAGTACACACACACACACACACACACGCACACACACACTGTACACGCACACACACACACACACACACACATACACACACACACACTGGACACACACTGGACACACACATGAACACACACACACACACTGGACACAGGCACTGGACACACACACACTGGACACACACACATAAACACACACACACACACTGTACACACAGGACACACACACACGCACACACACACTGTACAGACACATTGGACACACACATACACACACACACACTGGGCACACACCCTTGACACACCCTCTTGACACACACTGGACACACGCACTGGACACACGCACTGGACACAGGCACTGGACACACACACACACAGGACACACACAGGACACACACACACACACTGTACACACACACTGTACACACACACACTGAACACACATACACACACATACTGTACACACACACACACACACACACACACAGTGTACACACAGTGTACACACACACACACTGTACACACACACACACACACACACTGTACACACAACGACACACACGCACTGGACACACACGGACACACAGAAGATACACACACACACACTGGACACACACAGACACAAACACACAAACACACAAACACACTGGACACACACACACACACACACACACACACACACACACACACACACACACACACACACTGGACACACACACACACACACACACTGGACACACACACACACACACACACTGGACACACACAGACACAAACACACTGGACACACACACACACACACACACACACACTGGACACACACTTGGCACACACCCTTGACACACACACTGGACACACACACACACACACACTGGACACACACTTGGCACACACCCTTGACACACACACACACACACACACACACACACACACACACACACTGGACACACACTCATTGGACACACACACACACACACACACACACACACACACACACACACACACACACACACACACACACACACACACACACACACACTGGACACAAACACACAGGACATACACACATACACTGGACATACACACACACACACTGGACACACACACATTGGACACACACACACACACACACACACATTGGACACACACACATACGCGTCTTCCTATAATTGTGAGCACCTTGACCCAGGACTTAAAATGAGGACCATCATTTCTGATAGAATTGGGAAGAAACAGACACCTCAATATGAAATGAAATATGAAACAATTAAACATATGAAATGTAATTAAACAATAATGTATGTTTATGCTAATATGATGTACAATAATCAGTTAAGTTTCTATATGATAACAATAATATAATATATTCAATATGACATTAACTATGTTTTTTTTAACAGTTTCATTAAGTCATTCTAATTAACTTAATCATTATGACACCCCTCTCTATTGTCATTGCATTTCAAGGTTAATCATTAAAAACAACACCGTATGAACAGCTAGCCGTCTCCAGGACCAGTGATTCAAGTCTGAGGCTCTGTCCCAAGTGGAACCCTATTCCCTATATAGTGCACTACTTTAGACCAGAGCCCTATGGAACACTATTCCCTACATAGTGCACTACTTTAGACCAGAACCCTATTCCCTATGTAGTGCACTACTTTAGACCCGAGCTCTATGGCACCCTATTCCCTACGTAGTGCACTACTTTGACCAGGGCCTATAGGGCTGTGTAGTGCATTATGGGGAATAGGGTGCCATTTGAGGAGGGTTCATTTTGTTACCATGAATGTAAGAATGACAAACTAACAAAACTGTGTATTATTCGCCCTCTAGTGGTAGGTGGTGATAATGTCTCCGGTCTCCTCTCTCTCTCTCTCTTCGCTCCTCTCTCCGTCTCCCCTCTACAGTCTCCACACTCCCCTCTCTCTCACAAACATTGACTCTGACCTGTCCAATGAGCTAAACTGATCCCACAGTACCTTTTTCTTTCTCTCTCTCTCTCTCTCTCTCTCTCTCTCTCTCTCTCTCTCACTCTCACTCTCACTCTCACTCTCTCACTCTCTCACTCTCTCACTCTCTCACTCACACACACGGTGTAGGGCTGTCAGGTTAATGGACCATGGAAACCTACTGAGAATCTGCCATACAGAGAGAGATACAAATTAACATGATTAAAATGTTTTGGTTTATAAAAATACATGAAACCGTGTTAAACACAATTCCATGTATGTTGTTCTCTCTGTTTACAGGACTAGAAATATGGCTCAATCAGGTCCATACAGCCAGAGAATGAATTATATATCCTCAAACAGGTCCATACAGAGAATGAATTATATATCCTCAAACCTTAGACTCATGTCCATCCACATGCTGGCTTCAACCAAACCCAACACTAACCTAACCCAACCCTAACCCCAACCCAACACTAACCTAACCCAACCCTAACCCCAACCCAACACTAACCTAACCCAACCCTAACCCCAACCCAACACTAACCTAACCCAACCCTAACCCCAACCCAACACTAACCTAACCCAACCCTAACCCCAACCCAACACTAACCTAACCCTAACCCAACCCTAACCCAACCCAACCCTACCCTACCGTACCCTACCCTACTGTACCCTAACCCAACCCTAACCCAAACCTAACCCTTACCTTAGCACCAAGCAGTGGAACTGTGGCAATGACTTATACCAAGTTGTTTGGGTGAATATATAATAGCCTACTATATTCAATATGCCAAAAACTATTGTTTTGTTAACAGTTTCATCAATTCATTCTAATTAACTTAATCATTATGACACACCCCTCACTATTGTCATTGGTTGAACTAATTACACTGTTTGTCTACATAACCTGGTTCAATTATTCATGACTTCACCCTGAAGAAGACACAGTGATGCTGAAACGTTGGTAAATACCCAATACATTACTGGGAGTTTATATATGGAGTTTATATATGGAGTTTATATATGGAGTTAATACATGGAGTTTATATATGGAGTTTATACATGGAGTTTATACATGGAGTTTATACATGGAGTTTATACATGGAGTTTATATATGGAGTTTATACATGGAGTTAATATATGGAGTTTATATATGGAGTTTATATATGGAGTTTATACATGGAGTTTATACATGGAGTTTATACATGGAGTTTATATATGGAGTGTGGAACTTTCTTCATTGTGATAGTTTAGGGTCACTATGGCAACAGAGTGCTGTAATGCAGGGTCACTATAGCAACAGTGTTGTGATGCAGGGTCACTATAGCAACAGAGTGTTGTGATGCAGGGTCACTATAGCAACAGAGTGTTGTGATGCAGGGTCACTATAGTAACAGAGTGTTGTGATGCAGGGTCACTATAGCAACAGTGTTGTGATGCAGGGTCACTATAGCAACAGAGTGTTGTGATGCAGGGTCACTATAGCAACAGAGTGTTGTGATGCAGGGTCACTATAGCAACAGAGTGTTGTGAAGCAGGGTCACTATAGCAACAGAGTGTTGTGATGCGGCCCGGTGGAATCTCTCCAGACCAGAGGACTTCTAGGAGAACCCTGTGATGTCATCATCAGAGAGGGAGATTCTAGACACACTCTCTCAGCCTGCTCTCTTCTCTCTCTCTCTGCTCTGCTCTCTCTCTGCTCTGCTCTCTCTCTGCTATCTCTCTCTCTGCGCTGTCTTCTCTCTCTGTTCTCTCTCTCCCTCTGCTCTCTCTGCTCTATTCTCTCTCTCTGCTATCTCTCTGCAGTCTCTCTCTGCTATTTCTGCTCTCTCTTCACTTTGCTCTCTTTCTGCTCTCTCTGCACTCTCTCTCTCTCTCTCTCTGCTCTCTTTCTGCACTCTCTCCTCTCTCTCTCTGCTCTCTTTTTGCTCTCTCTCCCTCTGCTCTCTTTCTGCACTCTCTCCTCTCTCTCTCTGCTCTCTTTTTGCTCTCTCTCCCTCTCTTTCTGCTATCTGCTGTCTCTGCTCTTTCCCCCAATCTCTCTCTTTTTATCTTAACAGGGGTGCAGTTTGGACATTCACCACTTGATGTCAGTGTTAAACCAGAAGTGATGAAAACAACATCACTGCAGAGAGAGAGAGAGTCTAATATACTGATATACAGTGCATTCAGAAAGTATTCAGACCCCTTGACTTTTTACACATTTTGTCATGTTACAGCCTTATTATAAAATTTATTAAATTGTGATTTTTCCCTCATCAATCTACACACAATAACCCATACTTGCAAAGCAAAAACTTCATTTTATGTGTGCAAATGTATATTTAAAAAAAAAACTTAAGTATTGCATATTCATAATTATTCAGACCTTTTACTCAGTAATTTGTTGAAGCACCTTTGGCAGCGATTACAACTTGAGTCTTCTTGAGTTTGACACTACAAACTATGTGGTAGAACAATTCAGGTCCAGTCAGTCAAGTGGGTTTAAATATAAACATATTCTATTAACCTGTCATATTGAGCATTTAAAAACCATGCATATGCATTAAGGCTTGTCACGGCACAGACAACGTGAGGGAGACAGACAACTGAATAGATGACAGTCAAGTCAGCTTAGGTGCGGTCTCAAAAGGAGGTAAATCCATTTCAATTCAACCACTTTGTGACAGCATCCCTTTTGATTGAAACACAACTTTCCATAAATGTTTGCCGATGGAAGAAGTGGTCAGAAAGTCACATTTTGGACCTTAATGCCAAAACATTCAGGAGATAAAGGTGCTCAAAGTTGACCCACTGCATCCCCCACCAAACCATGAGACATCCATGTCTTCATCACTTTAAAAGAGAAACAAAATTATACACCTCACACACATGGTTATGGGCTTTAAAAAATAAGACACCTGTACTATGTCAGATATACATGTAGTGTTTAAATGTATTCAATTATGAGTTTGCATCCCAATATTATACTTTAAATACATTAACAGTACAACATTTGGACACACCTGCTCATTCAAGTTTTTTTTTTTTCATTTTTACTATTTTCTACAAGAAACTATGAAATAACACATATGGAGTCATGTAGTAACCAAAAAAGTGTTAAACAAATCAATCAATCATATATTTTATACTTGAGATTCTTCAAAGTAGCCACTATTTGCCTTGATGACAGCTTGGCAATCTCTCAACCAGCTTCACCTGGAATACTTTTCCAACAGTCTTGAAGGAGTTCTCACATATTCTGAGCACTTGTTGGTAGCTTTTCCTTAACTCTGCGTTCCAACTCCTCCCAAACCATCTCAATTGGGTTGAGGCCGGGTGATTGTGGAGGCCAGGTCATCTGATGCAGCACCATCACTCTCATTCTTGGTCAAATAGCCTTTACACAGTCTGGAGTTGTGTTGGGTCATTGTCCTGTTGAAAAACAAATTATATTCCCACTAATCGCAAACCAGATGGGATGGCATATCGCTGCAGAATGCTGTGGTAGCCATGCTGGTTAAGTGTGCCTTGAATTCTAAATAAATCACAGACAGTGTCACCAGCAAAGCACCCCCCACAACATCACACCTCCTCCTCCATGCTTCACGGTTGAAACCACACATGCAGAGATCATCCGTTCACCTACTCTGCTTCTCACAAAGACATGGCAGTTGGAACCAAATATCTCACATTTTGGACTCATCAGACCAAAGGACAGATTAAAATATACTTTGATTAGTTTAACACTTTTTTGCTTACTACGTGATTCCATATGTGTTATTTCATAGTTTTGATGTCTTCACTATTATTCCACAGTCTAGAAAATAGTAAAAATAATGAAAACCCTGGAATGAGAAGGTGTGTCCAAACTTTTGAACGGTACTGTACATCACAGAAGACTGAAATATAACACATCTGTTTGTGATAGAAACACCAGGTTTTCAGTATTAACATCAACGACTGTTGATTATTTATGAATTTATGAAAAATATTACTAACATTTCACTCTTGAGGCCACCAGGTCGTTTAACTGCAGGAAAGGGCTACAAGCTCACGAAGTGTTGTCCAATTATTTTATCATTTATTTAAATGTTTCTGAAAAAAATATTGACATTTTAAAACCAGATTTTTTATATATTCTCATAACATAGCTTAGACCCTATTTCATACCATCTGAGGTTTTAATGTTGTGCCAGCTATCGGTTGAGACACAACATGTTCTTGACTACAGGTGGTTGTCATGACGATCATAGAAATAGAATGGACCCTTTAGACATCTGCAGTTTTATCTGGCTTCATGTTCATTTAACCAGGCAAGACAGTTAAGAACAAATGCTCATTTACAATGACAGCCTACCCCGGCCAAACCCTCCCCTAACCCGGACCACACTGGGCCAATTGTGCGCCGCGCTATGGGACTCCCAATCACAGCCAGATGTGACACAGCCTGGATTCAAACCAGGTACTATAAAGATGCCTCTTGCACTGAGATGCAGTTGTTACGCTCCCCAGTTTGTGTTGTTGTTTGTATTTGAGTGTTTGTGTTTCAGGAGATGGCTTCCTGAATTCTCCCCAACCAGCTGATTGGTCGACTCCATGACTAATTGGAGCTGACCCCGCCCCCTCGTCAAGACGCAGCTGTATCCTATTAGACTCCTGAAGCTATATAAAAGCCAGTGTTCTGTTGTTCAGGAGAGAGAGAGGCTGAGATGATAGAGAGAGGCTGAGATGATAGAGAGAGGCTGAGATGATAGAGAGAGGCTGAGATGATAGAGAGAGGCTGAGATGATAGAGAGAGGCTGAGATGATAGAGAGAGGCTGAGATGATAGAGAGAGGCTGAGATGATAGAGAGAGGCTGAGATGATAGAGAGAGGCTGAGATGATAGAGAGAGGCTGAGATGATAGAGAGAGGCTGAGATCATAGAGAGAGGCTGAGATCATAGAGAGAGGCTGAGATCATAGAGAGAGGCTGAGATCATAGAGAGAGGCTGAGGTCATAGGCAGGCTGAGATCATTGCTGGAGAATTTGATTGTGATATAGTGTTGGTTGTTTAACAGAAAGTGTGGTATGTAATGTGTTGGTTGTTGTTGGTAGCAGCTTTAATATGTTCTCTGTTTGTTGCTTTGTCAAAGCTTCTTTAATAGCCTGACTTTTTTTTCAGTTTGTTGTGAAGTGGATTGTTTGATATTCTGTTTCATTTGTTCCCAGGGGGGAAGGGGAAGGCACCTAGGGAGTGCTTAGGCAAGAGGCCCGCGGGCATACATATACCCATAGTATATTCACTGTCTAGGCACACTAGGTAAGACCTGGGCGGACCACCCCCTGTATTTTGGTTAGGGCACCAGGTGGTGCTAAGTTAGGTAAATAGTGGGTAGGCAGGTTAGATAGGAGAGGGGGAGGCTTTGACATTTACTTTCTTTGCTTTGGTTCCGTCCAGCCCCTTAACCCCATATTACCGTGTAAGGAAATAAATCCTAGTAAGCGGTCAATTCTGCCTTTTGTCGTCCTTTCTCGCACCTACAGTTCATACCTCTTTCACTTCACGGGGAGTTGAGTTGTAGCAGGGTGTTGCGATCCCTCTTCACAGAGGCGTGCGTAACAGCAGTCCCTTAGACTGCTGCGCCACTCGGTCCCCAATGGTACAACATTGACCTTTAAATTGAAATGTTAACTTGTAATTACTACCACAAAGATGACATCCGGTCCTTCCACTCTTGAATGTCAATTTAAATGGTCATGTCTATTCTATTATCTATGTTTCTATCATTTCAATAGGTTCCCTATGGAGGTTTGACAGTATAATATAAAACAACATACAGTTGAAGTTGGAAGTTTACATACACTTAGGTTGGAGTCATTAAACTCGTTTTTCAACCACTCCACAAATTTCTTCTTAACAAACTATAGTTTTGGTAAGTCGGTTAGGACATCTACTTTGTGCATGACACAAGTCATTTTTCCAACAATTGTTTACAGACAGATTATTTCAATTATAATTCACTGTATCACAATTCCAGTGGGTCAGAAGTTTAAATACACTAAGTTGACTGTGCCTTTAAACAGCTTTGAAAAGTACAGAAAATAATGTCAATGCTTTAGAAGCTTTTGATAGGCTAATTTACATAATTTGAGTCAATTGGAGGTGTACCTGTGGATGTATTTCAAGGCCTACCTTCAAACTCAGTGCCTCTTTGCTTGACATCATGGGCAAATCAAAAGAAATCAGCCAAGACCTCCACAAGTCTGGTTCATCCTTGCGAGCAATTTCCAAAGCCTGAAGGTACCACGTTCATCTGTACAAACAATAGTACGCAAGTATAAACACCATGCGACATCGCAGCCGTCATACCGCTCAGGAAGGAGACACTTACTGTGCGAAAAGCGCAAATCAATCCCTGAGCAACAGCAAAGTTTTTGTGAAGATGCTGGAAGAAACAGGTACAAAAGTATCTATATTCACAGTAAAACGAGTTCTATATCGACATGACATAAAAAGCCGCTCAGCAAGGAAGAAGCCACTGCTCCAAAACCGCCATAAAAAAGTCAGACTACGGTTTGCAAATGCACATGGGGACAAAGATTATACTTTTTGGAGAAATGTCCTTTGGTCTGATGAAACAAAAATAGAACTGCTTGGTCATAATGACCATCGTTATGTTCGGAGGAAAAAGGGGGAGGCTTTCAAGCCGAAGAACACCACCCCAACCGTGAAGCACAGGGGTGGCAGCATCATGTTGTGGGGGTGCTTTGCTGCAGGAGGGACTGGTGCACTTCACAAAATAGATAGCATCATGAGGCAGGAAAATTATGTGGATATATTGAAGCAACATCTCAACACATCAGTCAGGAAGTTAAAGCTTGGTCGCAAATGGGTCTTCCAAATGGACAATGACCCCAAGCATACTTCCAAAGTTGTGGCAAAATGGCTTAAGGACAACAAAGTCAAGGGATTGGCGTTGCCATCACATAGCCCTGACCTCAATCCCATAGAAAATTTGTGGGCAGAACAGAAAAAGCGTGTGCTAGCAAGGAGGCTTACAAACCTGACTCAGTTACACCAGCTCTGTCAGGAGGAATGGGCCAAAATTCACCCAACTTATTGTGGGAAGCTATCCGCAACGTTTGACCCAAGTTAAACAATTTAAAAGCAATGCTACCAAATACTAATTTAGTGTATGTAAACTTCTGACCCACTGGGAATGTGATGAAATGAATGAAACCTGAAATAAATAATTCTCTCTACTATTATTCTGACATTTCACATTCTTAAAATAGAGTGGTGATCCTAACTGACCTAAAACAGGGAATTTTTACCAGGATTAAATGTCAGGAATTGTGAAAACTGAGTTTAAATGTATTTGGCTCAGGTGTATGTAAACTTCAACTGTATATTCCCATTCAAGTCAACATTCTGATGTGTGGTCCTCCAACCATCTTTGTGGTACCATTTGGAAGTTGACATTTTAATATTAATCCCATTTTAGTACATTTATTGATTCAGATCTGTATAGAGACCCCTATTGATTCAGATCTGTATAGAGACCCCTATTGATTCAGATCTGTATAGAGACCCCTATTGATTCAGATCTGTTTAGAGACCCCTGTTGATTCAGATCTGTGTAGAGACCCCTATTGATTCAGATCTGTATAGAGACCCCTATTGATTCAGATCTGTATAGAGATCCCTATTGATTCAGATCTGTACAGAGATCCCTATTGATTCAGATCTGTATAGAGACCCCTATTGATTCAGATCTGTATAGAGACCCCTATTGATTCAGATCTGTATAGAGACCCCTATTGATTCAGATCTGTTTAGAGACCCCTATTGATTCAGATCTGTATAGTGACCCCTATTGATTCAGATCTGTATAGAGACCCCTATTGATTCAGATCTGTATAGAGACCCCTATTGATTCAGATCTGTATAGAGATCCCTATTGATTCAGATCTGTGTAGAGACCCCTATTGATTCAGATCTGTATAGTGACCCCTATTGATTCAGATCTGTATAGAGACCCCTATTGATTCAGATCTGTATAGAGACCCCTATTGATTCAGATCTGTATAGAGACCCCTATTGATTCAGATCTGTATAGAGAACCTTGTTGATTCAGATCTGTGTAGAGACCCCTATTGATGCAGACCTGTGTAGAGACCCCTATTGATTCAGATCTGTGTAGAGACCCCTATTGATTCAGATCTCTATAGAGATCCCCATTGATTCAGATCTGTATAGAGACCCCTATTGATTCAGATCTGTATATAGAACCTTGTTGATTCAGATCTGTGTAGAGACTCCTATTGATTCAGATCTGTATAGAGATCCCTATTGATTCAGATCTGTACAGAGATCCCTATTGATTCAGATCTGTATAGAGACCCCTATTGATTCAGATCTGTATAGAGACCCCTATTGATTCAGATCTGTATAGAGACTCCTAATGATTCAGATCTGCGTAGAGACCCCTATTGATTCAGATCTGTATAGTGACCCCTATTGATTCAGATCTGTATAGAGACCCCTATTGATTCAGATCTGTATAGAGACCCCTATTGATTCAGATCTGTATAGAGATCCCTATTGATTCAGATCTGTGTAGAGACCCCTATTGATTCAGATCTGTATAGTAACCCCTATTGATTCAGATCTGTATAGAGACCCCTATTGATTCAGATCTGTATAGAGACCCCTATTGATTCAGATCTGTATAGAGACCCCTATTGATTCAGATCTGTATAGAGAACCTTGTTGATTCAGATCTGTGTAGAGACCCCTATTGATGCAGACCTGTGTAGAGACCCCTATTGATTCAGATCTGTGTAGAGACCCCTATTGATTCAGATCTCTATAGAGATCCCCATTGATTCAGATCTGTATAGAGACCCCTATTGATTCAGATCTGTATATAGAACCTTGTTGATTCAGATCTGTGTAGAGACTCCTATTGATTCAGATCTGTATAGAGATCCCTATTGATTCAGATCTGTATAGTGACCCCTATTGATTCAGATCTGTATAGTAACCCCTATTGATTCAGATCTGTATAGAGACCCCTATTGATTCAGATCTGTGTAGAGACCCCTATTGATTCAGATCTGTATAGAGATCCCTATTGATTCAGATCTGTATAGTGACCCCTATTGATTCAGATCTGTATAGTAACCCCTATTGATTCAGATCTGTATAGAGACCCCTATTGATTCAGATCTGTGTAGAGACCCCTATTGATTCAGATCTGTATAGAGACCCCTATTGATTCAGATCTGTATAGAGACCCCTATTGATTCAGATCTGTATAGAGACCCCTATTGATTCAGATCTCTATAGAGACTCCTATTGATTCAGATCTGTATAGAGACCCCTATTGATTCAGATCTGTATAGAGACTCCTATTGATTCAGATCTGTATAGAGACCCCTATTGATTCAGATCTCTGAGTGTTTGTCATGTTGCATTTGTGACACAATCTGTACTTTTGATGTTGAACATGATTCTGTAGCCTGATGTGGCAAAGGAGTTTATTTATTTTCCATGTCTTGGTTGATGACCCAGGATTCAGAACCATAAAGTAGGATCCAGGATTCAGAACCATAAAGTAGGACCCAGGATTCAGAACCATAAAGTAGGACCCAGGATTCAGAACCATAAAGTACGAGCCAGGATTCAGAACCATAAAGTAGAACCCAGGATTCAGAACCATAAAGTAGGACCCAGGATTCAGAACCATAAAGTAGGACCCAGGATTCAGAACCATAAAGTAGGACCCATGATTCAGAACCATAAAGTAGGACCCAGGATTCAGAACCATAAAGTAGAACCCAGGATTCAGAACCATAAAGTAGGATCAAGGATGAAGAACCATAAAGTAGGACCCAGGATGAAGAACCATAAAGTAGGACCCAGGATGAAGAACCATAAAGTAGGATCCTTTTCATCAAGTCAGTTCAACAAATGTCTGCCCTGCTAGAGCTGCCCCGGTCAACCCTAAGTGCTGTTATTGTGAAGTGGAAACGTCTAGAAGCAACAACGGCTCACCAGCGAAGTGGTAGGCCACACAAGGTCACAGAACGGGACCGCCAAGTGCTGATGCTCTTTAAAATCGTCTTTCCTCAGTTGCAACACTCACTACTGAGTTCCAAACTGTCTCTGTAAGCAACGTCAGCACAATAACTGTTCGTCTGGAGCTTCATGAAGTGGCTTTCCATGGCCAAGCAGCCGCACACAAGCCTAAGATCACCGTGCAATGCCAAGTATCGGCTGGAGTGGTGTAAAGCTCGCTGCCATTGGACTCTGGAGTAGTGGAAACACGTTCTCTGGAGCGATGAATCACGCTTAACCATCTGGCAGTCCGACAGATGAATCTGGGTTTGGTGGATGCCAGGAGAACGCTACCTGCCTGAATGGAAGAACTTGACTGGCCTGCACAGAGCCCTGACCTCAAATGTATCAAACAACTTTGGTATGAATTGGAACGCCGACTGCGAGCCAGGCCTAATCGCCCAACATCAGTGCCCGACCTCCCTAATGCTCTTGTGGCTGAATGGAAGCAAGTCCCCGCAGCAATGTTCCAACATCTAGTGAAAAGCCTTCCCAGAAGAGTGGACCAGCTCCATATTAATGCCCATTATTTTGGAATGAGATATTCGACAAGCATGCGTCGACATACTTTTGGTCATATAGTCTATATAACCTACAGTACAGTATGCAGAGTGCAACGATGACAGGGTGTGACTGTTTTAGTGACAGGGAATAAATACTTAACCAAGCAAACGTATTAGACATTTAATTGTAAACTGGGTGGTTCCAGCCCTGAATGCTGATTGGTTGACAGCTGTGGTATATCAGACCGTATACCACGGGTATGACAAAACATTTATTTTTACTGTTCTAATTACATTGGTAACCAGTTTACCATCTCTGTTTCCCACCTCTGTGGTATATGACCAATATACCACGGCTAAGGGATGTATCCAGGCACTCCGCATTGTCTTAGAACAGCGCTTAGCCGTGGTATATTGGCCATATACCACACCCCCTCGTGCCTTATTGGTTAAGTGAAGACAAGAGATCCAGTTAGTATTTGCTAGGTCTTACTTCCTGAAACATACTCTCACGTTAAGTACCCTACTGCACACAAAGAAGGCTATCCAAAACGCTGCTATAGAAACGCTTGTTTAGTTTGTGTTTTAGAATGATACATTTTAGTACATTTGTTTAGCTGATGGTTTGACTGAAAACGTTCCTAGTTTAGTATTATTTATGTACCGTATAAAAGGAACACATTATACAGATGTCTTGTGATTATAATATATGTAGATGTAGAGATGATTACTTCCAGGAGTTGTGTTCAATAGATATTGTATCTTTGTCTAAAACACATTACAAATACTCAAATGATACAACTCATTACAATGGAATCTCTTTTTGAAAGTAATCTTATTTTGTTATAATTTTATTTTCATGTTTTGTTTAATATCCTGTATTGATTCTAGAATAATATCAAATAGAAATAAACCTTGTGAACTTATCCTGTCTCACCCTGTTGTAACACACAATTAAATCTGCTATTATTCCATTGTAAGTTTGTGTTGTCTTTGTAAATAAGCGACACAGCTTCAAAATGTGTACAACTATCATGTGGATCTTCAGGACGTTCATATCGTTGCATCCAGCTCCATCTAAACCTTTATATTAGAACATTTGTCATCACCTCATAATGACGTTGTGCAAACAATCTAGTTAAATAAAGAGACACACGATTCATCTAATTGTCAACTTTCATCTTTTCAGGGAAAGAAAATGCAGAGACAAATCAAAAGAGAAAAAACGGAGACCTATTTCCGTGGGGAACATAAGAGTATAGAAACCTTGAAAATGGTGCCCGTACTACGTAGTGGACAATATATTTCAAAAGACATTCCACTGTACCCCAAAGCTGACAAAGCGGAATTTCACGTGGACAAATTCTGTCATGTAACCACTCCAACAGGCCTGACAGGAGTCATGGATCTGATTGGATTTACAGCAGGGCAAAGAGGGTGTTTCACATGGTGGGCTCTTCACATTACAGAAGGTGAAATTGAGGCAGCAGAGAATCGCTTCCTTGAAAAGGAACAGCTTTCCTTTGACCCAAAAACGGGTGAAGAAAAAAGACACAATCCCTTTCTGAGGGAATTCACCACCTCCCCTGTCTTCCTAAAGGGATCTCGGTATGGGAACGTTACCTTCCCCTTGGAGGATCTCATGCAGATGTACACAGAGCAGATCTGTGAGGGAGAGAAGCCTGTCCTGACAGTCTATGAAACCGTGTTTCACCGGCAGGAGATCATGTACGTTGTGGTTGTCCACGGTCCAGAGGATATACGTTGTGGTTGTCCACGGTCCAGAGGATGTACGTTGTGGTTGTCCACGGTCCAGAGGATGTACGTTGTGGTTGTCCACGGTCCAGAGGATGTACGTTGTGGTTGTCCACGGTCCAGAGGATGTACGTTGTGGTTGTCCACGGTCCAGAGGATGTACGTTGTGGTTGTCCACGGTCCAGAGGATGTACGTTGTGGTTGTCCACGGTCCAGAGGATGTACGTTGTGGTTGTCCACGGTCCAGAGGATGTACGTTGTGGTTGTCCACGGTCCAGAGGATGTACGTTGTGGTTGTCCACGGTCCAGAGGATGTACGTTGTGGTTGTCCACGGTCCAGAGGTGACAGAGGTTGATGACTACCCACTTCTTGCTGATGAGGATGATGAGGCAATATGCATTTATAAAGATGGTCAAATTGTCTGGCGTGCGGATGCAATATGTGAAACCCAGACAAAGAAGCTGATCATCAACAGAGAGAGTGGAATAGTTGAAACAGAAGAACTAGGACGTGATTATGAGTATTTCATGTGGGACCATGTGACCCTGGCATTCCATCTGCCAGTTGACCACACCCTCGTAGTTGAAGAGGGAGTATTAAAGGATAGACTCCATGCATGTGAGGGTATCACACCTTTTCTCCAGGATGAGGAGTTAACACTAGAGGAGGCAGAAGAAGAGGTCAATGCCATAAAGAATGTTATATAGGGACAGTGCTAGTGACAGTGCTATATAGGGACAGTGCTATATAGGGACAGTGCTATATAGGGACAGTGCTATATAGGGACAGTGCTATATGGGGACAGTGCTAGTGACAGTGCTATATAGGGACAGTGCTATATAGGGACAGTGCTATATAGGGACAGTGCTATATAGGGACAGTGCTAGTGACAGTGCTATATAGGGACAGTGCTATATAGGGACAGTGCTATATAGGGACAGTGCTAGTGACAGTGCTATATGGGGACAGTGCTAGTGACAGTGCTATATAGGGACAGTGCTATATGGGGACAGTGCTAGTGACAGTGCTATATAGGGACAGTGCTAGTGACAGTGCTATATAGGGACAGTGCTATATAGGGACAGTGCTATATGGGGACAGTGCTAGTGACAGTGCTATATGGGGACAGTGCTATATAGGGACAGTGCTATATGGGGACAGTGCTATATAGGGACAGTGCTATATGGGGACAGTGCTAGTGACAGTGCTATATAGGGACAGTGCTATATAGGGACAGTGCTATATAGGGACAGTGCTAGTGACAGTGCTATATAGGGACAGTGCTAGTGACAGTGCTATATGGGGACAGTGCTAGTGACAGTGCTATATAGGGACAGTGCTATATAGGGACAGTGCTATATAGGGACAGTGCTAGTGACAGTGCTATATAGGGACAGTGCTAGTGACAGTGCTATATAGGGACAGTGCTATATAGGGACAGTGCTATATGGGGACAGTGCTAGTGACAGTGCTATATAGGGACAGTGCTATATAGGGACAGTGCTATATAGGGACAGTGCTACTGACAGTGCTAGTGACAGTGCTATACAGGGACAGTGCTATATAGGGACAGTGCTATACAGGGACAGTGCTATATAGGGACAGTGCTACTGACAGTGCTATATGGGGACAGTGCTATATGGGGACAGTGCTATATAGGGACAGTGCTATATAGGGACAGTGCTATATGGGGACAGTGCTAGTGACAGTGCTATATAGGGACAGTGCTATATAGTGACAGTGCTATACAGGGACAGTGCTATATAGGGACAGTGCTATATAGGGACAGTGCTATATAGGGACAGTGCTATATAGGGACAGTGCTATATAGTGACAGTGCTATATAGGGACAGTGCTAGTGACAGTGCTATATGGGGACAGTGCTAGTGACAGTGCTATATAGGGACAGTGCTATATAGGGACAGTGCTATATAGGGACAGTGCTAGTGACAGTGCTATATAGGGACAGTGCTAGTGACAGTGCTATATAGGGACAGTGCTAGTGACAGTGCTATATAGGGACAGTGCTATATAGTGACAGTGCTATATAGGGACAGTGCTATATAGGGACAGTGCTATATAGGGACAGTGCTAGTGACAGTGCTATATAGGGACAGTGCTAGTGACAGTGCTATATGGGGACAGTGCTAGTGACAGTGCTATATAGGGACAGTGCTATATAGGGACAGTGCTATATAGGGACAGTGCTATATAGTGACAGTGCTATATAGGGACAGTGCTAGTGACAGTGCTATATAGGGACAGTGCTATATAGGGACAGTGCTATATGGGGACAGTGCTAGTGACAGTGCTATATAGGGACAGTGCTATATAGGGACAGTGCTATATAGGGACAGTGCTATATAGGGACAGTGCTATATAGGGACAGTGCTACATAGGGACAGTGCTACTGACAGTGCTATATGGGGACAGTGCTATATAGGGACAGTGCTATATAGGGACAGTGCTATATAGGGACAGTGCTATACAGGGACAGTGCTAGTGACAGTGCTATATAGGGACAGTGCTATATAGTGACAATGCTATATAGTGACAGTGCTATATAGGGACAGTGCTAGTGACAGTGCTATATAGGGACAGTGCTATATAGGGACAGTGCTATATAGGGACAGTGCTATATAGGGACAGTGCTATATAGGGACAGTGCTAGTGACAGTGCTATATAGGGACAGTGCTATATAGTGACAGTGCTATATAGGGACAGTGCTATATAGGGACAGTGCTAGTGACAGTGCTATATAGGGACAGTGCTATATAGGGACAGTGCTAGTGACAGTGCTATATGGGGACAGTGCTAGTGACAGTGCTATATGGGGACAGTGCTAGTGACAGTGCTATATGGGGACAGTGCTATATGGGGACAGTGCTACTGACAGTGCTATATAGGGACAGTGCTACTGACAGTGCTATATGGGGACAGTGCTAGTGACAGTGCTATATAGGGACAGTGCTACTGACAGTGCTATATGGGGACAGTGCTATATGGGGACAGTGCTACTAACAGTGCTATATGGGGACAGTGCTATATAGGGACAGTGCTAGTGAAAGTGCTATATAGGGACAGTGCTACTGACAGTGCTATATAGGGACAGTGCTATATGGGGACAGTGCTATATAGGGACAGTGCTATATAGGGACAGTGCTATATAGGGACAGTGCTATATGGGGACAGTGCTATATAGGGACAGTGCTATATAGGGACAGTGCTATATAGGGACAGTGCTAGTGACAGTGCTATATAGTGACAGTGTTATATAGGGACAGTGCTAGTGACAGTGCTATATAGGGACAGTGCTATATGGGGACAGTGCTATATAGGGACAGTGCTAGTTACAGTGCTATATGGGGACAGTGCTATATGGGGACAGTGCTATATAGGGACAGTGCTATATGGGGACAGTGCTATATAGGGACAGTGCTATATGGGGACAGTGCTATATAGGGACAGTGCTATATGGGGACAGTGCTATATGGGGACAGTGCTATATGGGGACAGTGCTATATAGGGACAGTGCTATATGGTGACAGTGCTATATAAGGACAGTGCTATATAGGGACAGTGCTATATGGGGACAGTGCTATATAAGGACAGTGCTATATAGGGACAGTGCTATATAGGGACAGTGCTATATGGGGACAGTGCTATATAGGGACAGTGCTACTGACAGTGCTATATGGGGACAGTGCTATATGGGGACAGTGCTATATGGGGACAGTGCTATATGGGGACAGTGCTACTGACAGTGCTATATGGGGACAGTGCTATATGGGGACAGTGCTATATAGGGACAGTGCTATATGGGGACAGTGCTACATGGGGACAGTGCTACATGGGGACAGTGCTATATGGGGACAGTGCTATATGGGGACAGTGCTATATGGGGACAGTGCTATATCGGGACAGTGCTATATGGGGACAGTGCTATATGGGGACAGTGCTATATGGGGACAGTGCTATATAGGGACAGTGCTACTGACAGTGCTATATGGGGACAGTGCTATATGGGGACAGTGCTATATTGGGACAGTGCTATATGGGGACAGTGCTATATAGGGACAGTGCTACTGACAGTGCTATATGGGGACAGTGCTATATGGGGACAGTGCTACTGACAGTGCTATATGGGGACAGTGCTATATGGGGACAGTGCTATATGGGGACAGTGCTATATAGGGACAGTGCTACTAACAGTGCTATATGGGGACAGTGCTATATAGGGACAGTGCTAGTGACAGTGCTATATAGGGACAGTGCTATATAGGGACAGTGCTATATGGGGACAGTGCTATATGGGGACAGTGCTATATAGGGACAGTGCTATATAGGGACAGTGCTACTGACAGTGCTATATAGTGACAGTGCTATATAGGGACAGTGCTATATGGGGACAGTGCTACTGACAGTGCTATATGGGGACAGTGCTATATGGGGACAGTGCTATATAGGGACAGTGCTACTGACAGTGCTATATAGGGACAGTGCTACTGACAGTGCTATATAGTGACAGTGTTATATAGGGACAGTGCTATATAGGGACAGTGTTATATAGGGACAGTGCTATATAGGGACAGTGCTATATAGGGACAGTGCTATATGGGGACAGTGCTATATGGGGACAGTGCTACTGACAGTGCTATATGGGGACAGTGCTATATGGGGACAGTGTTATATAGGGACAGTGCTATATGGGGACAGTGCTATATGGGGACAGTGCTATATGGGGACAGTGCTACTGACAGTGCTATATAGGGACAGTGCTACTGACAGTGCTATATAGTGACAGTGCTATATGGGGACAGTGCTACTGACAGTGCTATATGGGGACAGTGCTATATGGGGACAGTGCTATATGGGGACAGTGCTATATGGGGACAGTGCTACTGACAGTGCTATATAGTGACAGTGCTATATAGTGACAGTGCTATATGGGGACAGTGCTATATGGGGACAGTGCTACTGACAGTGCTATATAGTGACAGTGCTATATAGGGACAGTGCTATATGGGGACAGTGCTACTGACAGTGCTATATAGTGACAGTGCTATATGGGGACAGTGCTATATGGGGACAGTGCTATATGGGGACAGTGCTATATGGGGACAGTGCTATATGGGGACAGTGCTATATGGGGACAGTGTTATATAGGGACAGTGCTATATGGGGACAGTGCTATATGGGGACAGTGCTATATGGGGACAGTGCTATATGGGGACAGTGCTACTGACAGTGCTATATGGGGACAGTGCTATATGGGGACAGTGTTATATAGGGACAGTGCTATATGGGGACAGTGCTATATGGGGACAGTGCTATATAGGGACAGTGTTATATAGGGACAGTGCTACTGACAGTGCTATATAGGGACAGTGCTATATGGGGACAGTGCTATATGGGGACAGTGCTACTGACAGTTCTATATAGGGACAGTGCTATATGGGGACAGTGCTATATAGGGACAGTGCTATATAGGGACAGTGCTATATGGGGACAGTGCTATATGGTGACAGTGCTATATAAGGACAGTGCTATATAGGGACAGTGCTATATGGGGACAGTGCTATATGGGGACAGTGCTATATGGGGACAGTGCTATATAGGGACAGTGCTATATGGGGACAGTGCTACTGACAGTGCTATATGGGGACAGTGCTATATGGGGACAGTGCTATATAGGGACAGTGCTATATAGGGACAGTGCTATATAGGGACAGTGCTATATAGGGACAGTGCTATATAGGGACAGTGCTATATAGGGACAGTGCTATATAGGGACAGTGCTATATAGGGACAGTGCTATATGGGGACAGTGCTATATAGGGACAGTGCTATATAGGGACAGTGCTATATAGGGACAGTGCTATATAGGGACAGTGCTATATAGGGACAGTGCTATATAGGGACAGTGCTAGTGACAGTGCTATATGGGGACAGTGCTATATAGGGACAGTGCTATATAGGGACAGTGCTAGTGACAGTGCTATATGGGGACAGTGCTATATGGGGACAGTGCTACTGACAGTGCTATATAGTGACAATGCTATATAGGGACAGTGCTATATAGGGACAATGCTATATAGGGACAATGCTATATAGGGACAGTGCTATATAGGGACAGTGCTATATAGGGACAGTGCTAGTGACAGTGCTATATGGGGACAGTGCTATATGGGGACAGTGCTACTGACAGTGCTATATGGGGACAGTGTTATATAGTGACAGTGCTATATAGGGACAGTGTTATATAGGGACAGTGCTATATAGGGACAGTGCTATATAGGGACAGTGCTATATGGGGACAGTGCTATATGGGGACAGTGCTACTGACAGTGCTATATGGGGACAGTGCTATATGGGGACAGTGTTATATAGGGACAGTGCTATATGGGGACAGTGCTATATGGGGACAGTGCTATATGGGGACAGTGCTATATGGGGACAGTGCTACTGACAGTGCTATATGGGGACAGTGCTATATGGGGACAGTGTTATATAGGGACAGTGCTATATGGGGACAGTGCTATATGGGGACAGTGCTATATGGGGACAGTGCTACTGACAGTGCTATATGGGGACAGTGCTATATGGGGACAGTGCTATATGGGGACAGTGCTATATGGGGACAGTGCTATACAGGGACAGTGTTATATAGGGACAGTGCTACTGACAGTGCTATATAGGGACAGTGCTATATGGGGACAGTGCTATATGGGGACAGTGCTACTGACAGTTCTATATGGGGACAGTGCTATATGGGGACAGTGTTATATAGGGACAGTGCTATATGGGGACAGTGCTATATGGGGACAGTGCTATATAGGGACAGTGTTATATAGGGACAGTGCTAGTGACAGTGCTATATAGGGACAGTGCTATATGGGGACAGTGCTATATGGGGACAGTGCTATATGGGGACAGTGCTACTGACAGTGCTATATGGGGACAGTGCTATATGGGGACAGTGCTATATAGGGACAGTGCTATATAGGGACAGTGCTATATAGGGACAGTGCTATATAGGGACAGTGCTATATAGGGACAGTGCTATATAGGGACAGTGCTATATAGGGACAGTGCTATATAGGGACAGTGCTAGTGACAGTGCTATATGGGGACAGTGCTATATAGGGACAGTGTTATATAGGGACAGTGCTAGTGACAGTGCTATATAGGGACAGTGCTATATAGGGACAGTGCTATATAGTGACAGTGCTATATAGGGACAGTGCTATATAGGGACAGTGCTATATAGTGACAATGCTATATAGTGACAGTGCTATATAGGGACAGTGCTATATAGGGACAGTGCTAGTGACAGTGCTATATGGGGACAGTGCTATATGGGGACAGTGCTACGGACAGTGCTATATGGGGACAGTGCTATATAGGGACAGTGCTATATAGGGACAGTGCTATATAGGGACAGTGCTATATAGGGACAGTGCTATATAGGGACAGTGCTATATAGGGACAGTGCTATATGGGGACAGTGCTATATAGGGACAGTGCTATATAGGGACAGTGCTATATAGGGACAGTGCTATATAGGGACAGTGCTATATAGGGACAGTGCTATATAGGGACAGTGCTATATAGGGACAGTGCTATATGGGGACAGTGCTATATGGGGACAGTGCTATATGGGGACAGTGCTATATGGGGACAGTGCTATATAGGGACAGTGCTATATAGGGACAGTGCTATATAGGGACAGTGCTATATAGGGACAGTGCTATATAGGGACAGTGCTATATAGGGACAGTGCTATACGGGGACAGTGCTATATGGGGACAGTGCTATATAGGGACAGTGCTATATAGGGACAGTGCTATATAGGGACAGTGCTATATGGGGACAGTGCTATATGGGGACAGTGCTATATAGGGACAGTGCTATATAGGGACAGTGCTATATAGGGACAGTGCTATATAGGGACAGTGCTATATGGGGACAGTGCTATATGGGGACAGTGCTATATAGGGACAGTGCTAGTGACAGTGCTATATGGGGACAGTGCTATATGGGGACAGTGCTATATAGGGACAGTGCTAGTGACAGTGCTATATGGGGACAGTGCTATATGGGGACAGTGCTATATGGGGACAGTGCTATATAGGGACAGTGCTACTGACAGTGCTATATAGGGACAGTGCTATATGGGGACAGTGCTATATAGGGACAGTGCTAGTGACAGTGCTATATAGGGACAGTGCTATATGGGGACAGTGCTATATAGGGACAGTGCTATATAGGGACAGTGCTATATGGGGACAGTGCTATATAGGGACAGTGCTAGTGACAGTGCTATATGGGGACAGTGCTATATGGGGACAGTGCTATATGGGGACAGTGCTAGTGACAGTGCTATATGGGGACAGTGCTATATGGGGACAGTGCTATATGGGGACAGTGCTATATGGGGACAGTGCTACTGACAGTGCTATATGGGGACAGTGCTATATAGTGACAGTGCTACATAGGGACAGTGCTATATGGGGACAGTGTTATATAGTGACAGTGCTATATAGGGACAGTGCTATATAGGGACAGTGCTATATGGGGACAGTGCTAGTGACAGTGCTATATAGGGACAGTGCTATATGGGGACAGTGCTATATAGGGACAGTGCTACTGACAGTGCTATATGGGGACAGTGTTATATAGGGACAGTGCTATATGGGGACAGTGCTACTGACAGTGCTATATGGGGACAGTGCTATATAGGGACAGTGCTATATGGGGACAGTGCCACTGACAGTGCTATATGGGGACAGTGCTATATAGGGACAGTGCTATATGGGGACAGTGCTATATGGGGACAGTGCTATATAGGGACAGTGCTATATGGGGACAGTGCTATATGGGGACAGTGCTATATGGGGACAGTGCTATATAGGGACAGTGCTATATGGTGACAGTGCTATATAGGGACAGTGCTATATGGGGACAGTGCTATATGGGGACAGTGCTACTGACAGTGCTATATGGGGACAGTGCTATATAGGGACAGTGCTATATGGGGACAGTGCTAGTGACAGTGCTATATGGGGACAGTGCTATATAGGGACAGTGTTATATAGGGACAGTGCTAGTGACAGTGCTATATAGTGACAGTGCTATATAGGGACAGTGCTATATAGGGACAGTGCTATATGGGGACAGTGCTAGTGACAGTGCTATATGGGGACAGTGCTAGTGACAGTGCTATATAGGGACAGTGCTATATAGGGACAGTGCTATATGGGGACAGTGCTAGTGACAGTGCTATATAGGGACAGTGCTAGTGACAGTGCTATATGGGGACAGTGCTAGTGACAGTGCTATATAGGGACAGTGCTAGTGACAGTGCTATATGGGGACAGTGCTAGTGACAGTGCTATATAGGGACAGTGCTATATAGGGACAGTGCTATATAGGGACAGTGCTAGTGACAGTGCTATATAGGGACAGTGCTAGTGACAGTGCTATATAGGGACAGTGCTAGTGACAGTGCTATATAGTGACAGTGTTATATAGGGACAGTGCTAGTGACAGTGCTATATAGTGACAGTGCTATATAGGGACAGTGCTATATAGTGACAGTGCTATATAGGGACAGTGCTATATAGGGACAGTGCTATATAGGGACATTGCTAGTGACAGTGCTATATAGGGACAGTGCTAGTGACAGTGCTATATAGGGACATTGCTAGTGACAATGCTATATGGGGACAGTTATAGGGACAGTTTTAGGGACAGTTTTAGGGACAGTTATAGGGACAGTTCTAGGGACAGTGCTAGGGACAGTTCTAGGGACAGTTCTATATAGGGACAGTTCTAGGGACAGTTCTAGGGACAGTGCTATATAGGGACAGTTCTAGGGACAGTTCTAGGGACAGTTCTACGGACAGTGCTAGGGACAGTGCTAGGGACAGTTTTAGGGACAGTTCTAGGGACAGCGCTAGGGACAGCGCTAGGGACAGTTCTAGGGACAGTTCTAGGGACAGTTCTAGGGACAGTTCTAGGGACAGTTCTAGGGACAGTTCTAGAGACAGTTCTAGGGACAGTTCTAGGGACAGTGCTTTATAGGGACAGTTCTAGGGTCAGTGCTTTATAGGGACAGTTCTAGGGACAGTTCTAGGGACAGTTCTAGGGCTGACTTAGTTCTCAGATAAAACTCTCTCTAGTCAGTTGAGAATGAGATGTATATAAACGGGCTCAATCACCCAACCCTGATAATGCTAGATAACTGTCAGAGTCTATCTAGAAGATAGCGAAGGAGTCAGGCGCAGGAAACAGGCAAGAGTAAAAAACACTGTATTTACTCAATCCAAGAACGTAACAAAAATCCTGTATAAAACAAGGACAAAACAGGACATAGAACTCCAACACACGAAAGACAATCACGCACAAAACAGAGAGGGAAACCAGAGGGTTAAATAAGGAACATAATTATGCAATGGGAACCAGACAAAACAAAAGGAAAATGAAACATGGATCGGTGGTAGCTAGAAAGCCTGATAATGCTAGATAACAAAATTAACTGGCAAAACTGTGCTACATTATAAACATTGTAAAAATGTCCCTTTCTTGTTGTTTGCTGATGTCTACTATATCTAATAACATGCAGTGTATAAATATATGTGTTAATGAATTTCCCATTCCATTACATTCCATATACTTTAGTCTTCAACTCTGTAATGATTTACATAGCAGAAGACTGGGCTTACTTTGGTTTCCCACCTTTTATGTTCATAACACTATAGTGAATAATACATAGAATGGAGCAAACTGGTCCAGTTATGATGAAAACCCTCCTTTGTGTTGTATGTTAATGTTTAACGAAGTCAAATAAAACATGTTAACCACCCATTGACTATTTTAGATTGTTGTTTTACAGACATGACCATTTTTTCCTGAACAGAAAAACAGACAAGTTGAAATGGTTATTGACATCTTCTTCACTGGACAGAGAGGTGTAACCCTGTTTCAATGGTTATTGACATCTTCTTCACTGGACAGAGAGGTGTAACCCTGTTTCAATGGTTATTGACATATTCTTCACTGGACAGAGAGGTGTAACCCTGTTTCAATGGTTATTGACATCTTCTTCACTGGACAGAGAAGTGTAACCCTGTTTCAATGGTTATTGACATCTTCTTCACTGGGCAGAGAGGTGTAACCCTGTTTCAATGGTTATTGACATCTTCTTCACTGGACAGAGAGGTGTAACCCTGTTTCAATGGTTATTGACATCTTCTTCACTGGGCAGAGAGGTGTAACCCTGTTTCAATGGTTATTGACATCTTCTTCACTGGGCAGAGAGGTGTAATCCTGTTTCAATGGTTATTGACATCTTCTTCACTGGACAGAGAGGTGTAATCCTGTTTCAATGGTTATTGACATCTTCTTCACTGGGCAGAGAGGTGTAATCCTGTTTCAATGGTTATTGACATCTTCTTCACTGGACAGAGAGGTGTAACCCTGTTTCAATGGTTATTGACATCTTCTTCACTGGACAGAGAGGTGTAATCCTGTTTCAATGGTTATTGACATCTTCTTCACTGGACAGAGAGGTGTAATCCTGTTTCAATGGTTATTGACATCTTCTTCACTGGACAGAGAGGGGGTGAAAACATACACACATACAGATAAACACACGTGCGCCCTCCAATCACATCTGTGACCCTGTGCATGTGACCAATGAAGTGAAGGCAGTTCAGAAAGGAGTCCCATCAGCTGAGATGGAACCAATTAGATACGAGCACAATCACTCCTACCTTATTTGGTGGTCTATTTAAGCTGACCGGGTCTGTTCACTCATCCTGCTGCCGCTTGATGCCACTGCTACTATGTGCTGGTTTCTTGCTCTACATTGATGCTCCTGCTACTATGTGCTGGTTTCTTGCTCTGCATTGATGCTCCTGCTACTATGTGCTGGTTTCTTGCTCTGCATTGATGCTCCTGCTACTATGTGCTGGTTTCTTGCTCTACATTGATGCTCCTGCTACTATGTGCTGGTTTCTTGCTCTACATTGATGCTCCTGCTACTATGTGCTGGTTTCTTGCTCTGCATTGATGCTCCTGCTACTATGTGCTGGTTTCTTGCTCTGCATTGATGCTCCTGCTACTATGTGCTGGTTTCTTGCTCTACATTGATGCTCCTGCTACTATGTGCTGGTTTCTTGCTCTGCATTGATGCTCCTGCTACTATGTGCTGGTTTCTTGCTCTGCATTGATGCTCCTGCTACTATGTGCTGGTTTCTTGCTCTACATTGATGCTCCTGCTACTATGTGCTGGTTTCTTGCTCTGCATTGATGCTCCTGCTACTATGTGCTGGTTTCTTGCTCTACATTGATGTTCTTGCTCTACATTGATGCTCCTGCTACTATGTGCTGGTTTCTTGCTCTACATTGATGCTCCTGCTACTATGTGCTGGTTTCTTGCTCTGCATTGATGCTCCTGCTACTATGTGCTGGTTTCCTGCTCTACATTGATGCTCCTGCTACTATGTGCTGGTTTCTCTCTCTACATTGATGCTCCTGCTACTATGTGCTGGTTTCTTGCTCCCACCACCACCCCAGCCTCTAACTGTTGGGTTCTGTGCTCCTGCCGGGGGGATTGGTAGAGTTTACTGCACTCACTGCTTGTAGGTAGTTTTATATAATGACGCTGTGCTTGGGCAGTGAGTTACCCTGAAGGAGCAGAGACTATATTGCAAGGACTTGCAGTATTCATTATTTAATGAATGGTTAAACATATTTCTATGTGGTGTTTCCTTTCTGAAATAAACTCTAAACTAAACTAAATCCAGTGGAAACCATCCAAGACAACGATAGTCATTGACATTCAATAGAAGTTATGAGTTATGTGCTCACCGTTTTACAGCTGCTGTACCATGAAGCTGGGAATGTACTGGTACGCAGCACCTCAGGTCAAAGGCCTTGCTTCAGGGCATGATGGCAGTGTGTGGCATGTGACATCAGATTACATTACAGTCATGATTACAGCTTGATTATAAAGAGTCTTCCTGCAGGGTTAGAACTGTGCATACCGGGCCCTCTCTCTCCTAGACATCTCTCCCAGCTTGTGTACTTCCACACCCATGTCTGTACTTTCTGTAGAGGCTGGAGACCTAACTAATGGTTCATGTGGGTAGCAGGGAGGTCTGACCTACAGGGGGCGACCAGGGGAGAAAAAATGACCAGGAGATGAGGACCAGAGAGGGACTGCTGGGAGGAAACATGGCCAGGAGATGAGGACCAGAGAGGGACTGATGGGAGAAAACATGACCAGGAGATGAGGGCCAGAGAGGGACTGCTGGGAGAAAACAAGACCAGGAGATGAGGGCCAGAGAGGGACTGCTGGGAGAAAACAAGACCAGGAGATGAGGACCAGAGAGGGACTGCTGGGAGAAAACATGACCAGGAGATGAGGACCAGAGAGGGACTGCTGGGAGAAAACAAGACCAGGAGATGAAGACCAGAGAGGGACTGATGGGAGAAAACAAGACCAGGAGATGAGGACCAGAGAGGGACTGCTGGGAGAAAACAAGACCAGGAGATGAGGACCAGAGAGGGAGTGATGGGAGAAAACATGGCCAGGAGATGAGTACCAGAGAGGGACTGATGGGAGAAAACATGACCAGGAGATGAGGACCAGAGAGGGACTGATGGGAGACAACATGACCAGGAGATGAGGACCAGAGAGTGTCTGCAGGATGACAGAATTGCTGGGGGTGGGTTCGAGAGACAGGGGTCCTACACTGGGTTGAGTCCTGAGGAAGACCAGAGAGTGTCTGCAGGATGACAGAATTGCTGGGGGTGGGTTCGAGAGACAGGGGTCCTACACTGGGTTGAGTCCTGAGGAAGACCAGAGAGTGTCTGCAGGACGACAGAATTGCTGGGGGTGGGTTCGAGAGACAGGGGTCCTACACTGGGTTGAGTCCTGAGGAAGACCAGAGAGTGTCTGCAGGACGACAGAATTGCTGGGGGTGGGTTCGAGAGACAGGGGTCCTACACTGGGTTGAGTCCTGAGGAAGACCAGAGAGTGTCTGCAGGACGACAGAATTGCTGCGGGTGGGTTAGAGAGACAGGGGTCCTACACTGGGTTGAGTCCTGAGGAAGAGAGGTTTATATGTAGGATGTTAATCTGATCACTCTTTAGTTGCTGAGAATTGTCCTGGAAATGCAGATGAGCTCTATGATTTACATACATTCACTAAACACACTAATACAAGGTTATGTTAATGGTTGATTTACATATATTCACTAAACACACTAATACAAGGTTATGTTAATGTGTGATTTACATACATGCTCAAGAGTTACTACAAAATACAAGATGAAGACACTCCATTTCCCAGACTAAGGATTCCACCCAATATCCCAGAGTCAAACAGAAAGACAAGATGAAGATGCTCCATTTCCTAGACTAAGGATTCCACCCAATATCCCAGAGTCAAACAGACTAAGGATTCCACCCAATATCCCAGAGTCAGACAGACTAAGGATTCCACCCAATATCCCAGAGTCAGACAGACTAAGGATTCCACCCAATATCCCAGAGTCAGACAGACTAAAGATTCCACCCAATATCCCAGAGTCAGACAGACTAAGGATTCCACCCAACATCCCAGAGTCAGACAGACTAAGGATTCCACCCAATATCCCAGAGTCGAGAACTAAGGATTCCACCCAATATCCCAGAGTCAGACAGACTAAGGATTCCACCCAATATCCCAGAGTCAGACAGACTAAGGAATCCACCCAATATCCCAGAGTCAGACAGACTAAGGATTCCACCCAATATCCCAGAGTCAGACAGACTAAGGATTCCACCCAATATCCCAGAGTCAGACAGACTAAGGATTCCACCCAATATCCCAGAGTCAGACAGACTAAGGATTCCACCCAATATCCCAGAGTCAGACAGACTAAAGATTCCACCCAATATCCCAGAGTCAGACAGACTAAGGATTCCACCCAATATCCCAGAGTCAGACAGACTAAGGATTCCACCCAATATCCCAGAGTCAGACAGACTAAGGATTCCACCCAATATCCCAGAGTCAGACAGACTAAGGAATCCACCCAACATCCCAGAGTCAAACAGAAAGGCTTTAGTAGTGGATGTGAGAGGGTTGGAAGAGGTGGGTTTGGATGAGGTGAATGGGAAGGAGTTATATAGAGGGTTGGAAGAGGTGGGTTTGGATGAGGTGAATGGGAAGGAGTTATATAGAGGGTTGGAAGAGGTGGGTTTGGATGAGGTGAATGGGAAGGAGTTATATAGAGGGTTGGAAGAGGTGGGTTTGGATGAGGTGAATGGGAGGAGTTATATAGAGGGTTGGAAGAGGTGGGTTTGGATGAGGTGAATGGGAAGGAGTTATATAGAGGGTTGGAAGAGGTGGGTTTGGATGAGGTGAATGGGAAGGAGTTATATAGAGGGTTGGAAGAGGTGGGTTTGGATGAGGTGAATGGAAGGAGTTATATAGAGGGTTGGAAGAGGTGGGTTTGGATGAGGTGAATGGGAAGGAGTTATATAGAGGGTTGGAAGAGGTGGGTTTGGATGAGGTGAATGGGAGGAGTTATATAGAGGGTTGGAAGAGGTGGGTTTGGATGAGGTGAATGGGAAGGAGTTATATAGAGGGTTGGAAGAGGTGGGTTTGGATGAGGTGAATGGGAGGAGTTATATAGAGGGTTGGAAGAGGTGGGCTTGGATGAGGTGAATGGGAAGGAGTTATATAGAGGGTTGGAAGAGGTGGGTTTGGATGAGGTGAATGGAAGGAGTTATATAGAGGGTTGGAAGAGGTGGGTTTGGATGAGGTGAATGGGAAGGAGTTATATAGAGGGTTGGAAGAGGTGGGTTTGGATGAGGTGAATGGGAGGAGTTATATAGAGGGTTGGAAGAGGTGGGTTTGGATGAGGTGAATGGGAAGGAGTTATATAGAGGGTTGGAAGAGGTGGGTTTGGATGAGGTGAATGGGAGGAGTTATATAGAGGGTTGGAAGAGGTGGGTTTGGATGAGGTGAATGGAAGGAGTTATATAGAGGGTTGGAAGAGGTGGGTTTGGATGAGGTGAATGGGGAGGAGTTATATAGAGGGTTGGAAGAGGTGGGTCTGGATGAGGTGAATGGGGAGGAGTTATATAGAGGGTTGGAAGAGGTGGGTTTGGATGAGGTGAATGGGAAGGAGTTATATAGAGGGTTAGAAGAGGTGGGTTTGGATGAGGTGGATGGAAAGAGTTATATAGAGGGTTGGAAGAGGTGGGTTTGGATGAGGTGGATGGAAAGAGTTATATAGAGGGTTGGAAGAGGTAGGTTTGGATGAGGTGAATGGAAGGAGTTATATAGAGGGTTGGAAGAGGTGGGTTTGGATGAGGTGAATGGAAGGAGTTATATAGAGGGTTGGAAGAGGTGGGTTGGATGAGGTGAATGGGGAGGAGTTATATAGAGGGTTGGAAGAGGTGGGTTTGGATGAGGTGAATGGGAAGGAGTTATATAGAGGGTTGGAAGAGGTGGGTTTGGATGAGGTGAATGGAAGGAGTTATATAGAGGGTTGGAAGAGGTGGGTTTGGATGAGGTGAATGGGAAGGAGTTAAATAGAGGGTGTGTGAAGGTTTTATATAAAGATACATTGAAAAATAGAAAAGACACTCCTTGGAGGGTAAAACTGGGCCTTGATGACAAGGTAAAGCCAGCATGGAGAGCACTGTACAAGCCACCGTTACTAAAGGGGACTGGTGATATGTAATGGAGGGTGATGATGACAAGGTAACCACCGTTACTAAAGGGGACTGGTGATATGTAATGGAGGGTGTTGATGACAAGGTAAAGCCAGCATGGAGAGCACTGTACAAGCCACCGTTACTAAAGGGTACTGGTGATATGTAATGGAGGGTGATGATGACAAGGTAAAGCCAGCATGGAGAGCACTGTACAAGCCACCGTTACTAAAGGGTACTGGTGATATGTAATGGAGGGTGATGATGACAAGGTAACCACCGTTACTAAAGGGGACTGGTGATATGTAATGGAGGGTGTTGATGACAAGGTAACCACCGTTACTAAAGGGGACTGGTGATATGTAATGGAGGGTGATGATGACAAGGTAACCACCGTTACTAAAGGGGACTGGTGACATGTAATGGAGGGTGATGATGATGATGACAAGGTAAAGCCAGCATGGAGGGTGATGATGACAAGGTAACCACCGTTACTAAAGGGGACTGGTGATATGTAATGGAGGGTGATGATGACAAGGTAACCACCGTTACTAAGGGGGACTGGTGATATGTAATGGAGGGTGATGATGACAAGGTAACCACCGTTACTAAAGGGGACTGGTGATATGTAATGGAGGGTGATGATGACAAGGTAACCACCGTTACTAAGGGGGACTGGTGACATGTAATGGAGGGTGATGATGACAAGGTAACCACCGTTACTAAAGGGGACTGGTGATATGTAATGGAGGGTGATGATGACAAGGTAACCACCGTTACTAAGGGG